>NW_027512155.1:0-16750 GCF_048772815.1 Callospermophilus lateralis
TCACCTGTGTGTCTAGAAATGATTTTCTTGTGTATGTTGATGGTGCATTTGATGAACACGGTTTACAAATGGGGTTCCAAAGAGGTTCCAGTCACTCAGAATCAGAGCTCATCTGAACATGATGGAAAGGGAAGGTTGATTCCCAACTAGATTCAAATGTGCCAGCCCCATCTGCAGACTCAGGAAATGATTGGAATGTTCTCCAGTTTTATAAACTGATGAACGACGGGCCTCTCTGTCCAGCCAGAATGGATCTGTCCATGGGGATGGGAATGCAGTAGGCTCTTGAGGGGTACGTGACTTTCCAAACAGAATGACATGGGGTCTGGTGGGCTCGACAGAGAAACTGAGTTGTGTTCTTATCTTTGGTTTTGGGGGGTTATGCTATAATTGCTGCCAGCAACCTGAAGCCCATCCAATGTGGAAAAGGGGTCACATTCAATTCTGTAGGTTCATTTTATTAAATAATGTCTTGCTTTCTTGAGCTCACAGAGGCTTTGTGGCTGCCCGTTTCCTTAGGCACACTCATGGAGCTCGGTATCTCTGCAATGGTCAACTTGGGCCTCATCATGCAGCTCTTGGCTTGCACCAAGATGATTGAAGTGGGTGACACCCCAAAAGACCAAGCCTTCTTCAACGTGAGCTCAGAACTTTAAGAAAGATCATGGGTAAATTTCTGGTGTCTAGTTGAGAATTTGAATTGGCTCTAAAATTGGGGGCATTAAAACAGCCCAGTTTGGCCTGTGTGCTTTGCCTGCTGACCCTGTAGGTGCTCCATGGCCTGTTAGTGAGAGAGCACTTCTGGGTGGTGCTGGGTATGGGGGAAGGCCAGGCAGGGCAGGGGAGGGCCGGAATGCCCCAGAGGATGGACTTGAAGGATCAGTGCATGGAGGTCACCCCATCACCAGCCATGATTTCCATACCTCACGAAGGAGGTGACATCTACTTCAGAGCTGTCATAAGAATTCAATCAAAGCCAGATCCTGTGGAGTATGCCTCTAATTACAGCAGCTTTGGAGGCTGAGGCAGAAGGATCACTATTTGGAGGTCAACCTCAGCAACTTAGTGAGGCCCTAAGCACCTCAGTGAGACACTGTTTCTAAATAAAATAAAAAATGGCTGGGGATAAGACTCAGAAGTGAAGCACGTCTGCTCAGTCCTCAGTATAAAAAAAAAAGAGGATTAAATTAAATAATCACTCTCACAGTGCCTAACATATGGTAGTTATTTAGCAAGTGCTATTTTTCTTCTGTATTTAAAAGGATTTAATGAGCAAAAAGGTGATCCTCTCAGTCCAGCTCTGCTGTTGATTAGATTTTTTGATGTGGAAGAAATTTAGATAATAGTTCTGGAGTCTCAGTTTCTACATGCTGTTAAACTAGGTTAAGAGTATTGGCTGTATCAAATGATAGGCAGCCCCAATAATGGGGTCCAGCTTCAGAGTCAGCCAAGCCTAGCCTCTGTTAACTGGAATGTGCTATTTAGAAAACAATATTTACAATTTTCTACTCTGCCATCTTCCATACAGCATGTCTTTGAGATCTTAAGTTAGTAGGTTAAATAATTCAGTGAGAAATCCATCTAACTTAAATTGTGAGTTTCAGACACAAATCAAGATTGTAGAATATTTTTATGTATTAATGCATTAATCATTAATGAATTAAGTAATGCATTATAAAATATTAAGTAATGCATTTATTATTCAATGCCTTAAATTAATGCATTATCCTTCTAAGGCACTAATAAGTGGTTTTCTTTTTTTAATTTTTATTTTTGACATTTTATAATATACTTGGCTTAGTGCAGTGGTGCGCACCTCTAATTCCAGCAGTTCGGGAGGTTGATCCTGGAGCATTGTGAGTCAAAGCCAACCTCAGCAACAGCGATGCCCTAAGCAGCTCAGTGAGACTCTGTCTCTAAATAAAACCAAAATAGGGCTGGGGATGAGGTTCTGTGGTTGAGTGACCCTGAGTACAATCCCTAGTACCAAAATCAAAACAAACAAACAAAAAATTTGCATTATTTTTCTAAAGCCCAAATTGGGTTTTTTTTCTCTTTCTCTCTTTGTTTTTAATATTTTTTTATGCAGACCTGAAAATGGAACTCAGTGCCTCTACCACTGAGCTACAGCCTCAGAAGTTTTCTCCTTACCATTGACAATTTTTTAAAAATGTTTTTCCATATTAAGAATTCAAGATCATTTTTTAAAAAAAGAATTTAGGATGACTGGTCTGAAGTTTAGTAAAGCACTTGCCTATGGGCAGTGTCAGTATTTATCATCTATATTCCTGCCACACTCTGCTCAAGATTTTCTTAGGACCCTAGTGTTTGGCATGATTGTCGCCATCGGCCAGTCCATTATGGATGTGATGATAGGCATGGACAGGGACTCCCTCAAAGATGGGTTCTGGGATCTGCCTTCTGATCACCACTCAGGTGAACCCCCACTCTCACCCCGCTTCCTGAGTGACCCTGTTGTCCCTCTTCCTCCTCAGTAGTACTCAGCCAGACCTGGGGCCATGCCAGGCTCAGGGCTAGGCTCAAGGCTAAACACTGGCCTGAGCAGGGTAAGACCCCGGGTTGGAGGCTGGTCACCGCCCAAAAAGAAATCAATCAAATAAAGACACTGCGCCCATCTATAACGAGAAATACTGAAATCAATAAAGGCATGCTGTCCACCTGCAAACCCAAAAACAATTAAGAAACAAAAAAAAAATATTGGGGCTGGGGCTCAGTGGCAGAGGTTCACCTGGCATGTACAAGGCCTTGGGCTTGATCCTCAGCACCCCATAAAAATAAAAAAAAGATGTTGTGTCCACCTCCAACTAAAAAATAGATTTAAAAAAAAATAGAGAATTGAAAGACCCTGGCTTTGGCTTCTGAATTTTCATGAGGCAGATTGAGGAAGGGTCTCTTATTTGGCCCTCATAGCATAGAGGCCTGTCATTGAAGATGGAAGGAACCAGGGCACTGGGGCCAGTAACACAGAGTTCACTTCTATTAATTAATTTATTTTAATTCCGCAGTTCTTTGTGGCAGGCTTGATCGTCTTCCTTTTGCATGAGCTTCATTATAAGGGGCACGGCCTGGGCTCTGGATTTTCCCTCTCCATCTCAAGCAACATTTGTGAAACCATCCTGGGGAAGGCCTTCAACCCCACCACCATCAACACCGACCAAGGTAAGGGCCCTGCCTCCCGTTGGGCACATCTGCTGGAAGTTTTCATGTATGCAGAGTATTCCTCTGGGGGAAAATAACTGTTTCAGAATCATTTCTTCTGAATTTTCAGTGTGCAAATGTTTAAAATTATAGCTGAGTTCAGAAGCTCAAGCCTATCATCCCAGCAGCTCAGGAGGCCGAGGCAGGAGGATCACAAGCTGGAGGCCAGCCTCAGCAACTTAGTGAGGCCCTGTCTCTAAATAAAATATAAAAGGAGCTGGGGACAGGGCTCAGGGGTTAAGTGGTCCTGGGTTAAATCCCTAGTACCAAATAATAATAATAATAATAATAATAATAATAATAATAATAATAATTATTATTATTATTATTATTATAACAATAACAACAACAACACTTACAATCAAAATGATATCTAAACTTTCATGTCTTATAAGAATATTTCAAGGACAGTTAGCATGCCACAGAGTAATCCTGCCTCAAATTTCTTAGCAGGAACCTGCACTGAAAAGATAAAAAAGTGTTGATTTTAGTCTATTGTCTTCTGGTGGACATTTCAGTTCTTTCTCAGTCACAGTTAGCATCGAAGTGAATATCCTTGGGCAATCATCTGCACATATTTTAGCAGTTGTTCTTAGCGAATAAGATTCTAAACATAATATTTCTACACCAAACCACTTGTTCAGGCAAGGAGCAGTTAGTTCAATGATTACAAGTTCAAGGACAGCCTTAGCAAATAAGTGAGACCCTGTCTCAAAACAGTCATGAGTAGAATGACTGTTCCTGGGTTCAACCCACAGTATTGCCATTTTGGGGAGGAAGGCACTGGGGATTGAACTCATGGACAGTTAACCCCTGAGCCCCGTCCCCAACCCTCTTTTGTATTTTATTCAGAGACAGGGTCTCGCTGAGTTGCTTAGAGCCCCAATTTGGCTGACATTAGCCTCCAATTTGCAATCCTCCTGCCTTAGCCTCCAGAGCCACTGGGATTGCAGGCATGCACCATGACACCTGGCTTACAAATCTTAATAAAATAAAAATTGAAAAACATGTGAAACTTCTTAGAAGAGGGAAATTGACTTTTTTTTCTTTTCTTTTTCTTTTGGCCTCTGATCCCTGAATCTGTTTTTTGCTGGGAAGTCTCTCATGGAAAATATTTGCGTGCATTTTTCGTGTTTTTTTTTGGAATTGACTGTGGAGCTTGTTCTTGGCTTTCAGTGCCATGACATCAAATTGAGGAAACTGCAGATGAGTCCCTGCAGGGTGCCTGAGAGATCCCATGGGAAAGACTGGACCCCAGGTAGGAGTGTCGGTGACACTTACAGAAGAGTAGGCAAAGGTGACACGAGACTCTTCCTAGAATTTCAGAAAATCTAAGGTGAATTGAGGATCTGGGGGCAAAGCAGCTGGGCCCCGCTGTGGATGTGGCGGTGAAATCTGGGTAGGAGTTTAGGAGTCTGCCAAGACCTCCTGGCTTTGGCGGGGGGCTGCCTTCAAAAAGAGTGGGAGCAGTGGTGACCACAGGGGACCAGTCAGTGAAGGCTTGGGCCATGGCAGCCAGCCAGAGGATCACTTTGCTCTGGAGCAGGATGGTGAGTGAGTGGACAGTTTTGAAGGAATGATTTGCTGTCCCTTGGAGACAGGCTGAGAAAATGTCTGGCAAGGTGGCAAAGCCATTCAGCCTGAGTCAGCCAGTGTGACATCAGAGTGAGGGCCTTAGGACTTAGGGAGAGATGAAGGCCACAGACAACTGAGACATGGAGGTGGCTGCCTTGGCCACCTCTGGTACCTCGTTGGGGCAGAGATCTTACCTGGGGGGCTTTGAGTGGTGCTGTAAGGAGCCAAAATGGTGGAGCCACGGGGACAGCCCCAGGACGGGCAAGAGGATGGTGGAGCAGGCTCAGGTAGCTTTCAGCTGAAAGGCTTTCCTGTTAGCAGGAGTGCCACCACGGGTCAGCTTGTGACCTGTAAAGTGGGGTGTGGAAGGGCCCCTAGAGTGGAGAGTGCAGTTGGTCCTTCTTCCCTGAGGTTTGGGACAGTCCAGGCTGGGAGGGAGGTGGACAGTATAGATGTCACATGGCTCTTGCCTCCTGTGACACTAGTGCATGAAACAACCCATTTTCTAGAGATCAGAGGGTAGTGATTTTCAAGAAATGACCATGTTAAACATTCAAAAAGCTTCTAAGGCCCACACCCTGCCATTGATGTCACCCACCTTTCATTTCAGACATTTGTCAGTAAGGTGCTGTTAAGCACTAGGCGCTTCTGTAGGTGCTAATAATACAAAGGGATAGAACGTAAGGTGTGTGAGCGTCAGTGTCATCCCAGGGCCCCGGGGTCAGAATAGAGCAGAGAAGGAAGATGGGGTGACTGGGGAAGAGTGATACAGGTCCATCTAGAGAACCAGGCAGGTGCAAAGGCCCTGGGGCAGAGATGAGTTGGTCTGTTTGAGGGTCCACTTATGGCTCAGCGGAGCAAGTGCGGGGATTCAGAGAGGTCATTGGTGGCAAGAGGAGCCAGGACAAGTCCCTACTCTCTCCTACTGAGATTGCTGAACTTCCTCCTTTACAAAATGCTCAAGGTTTCATGTCTCCAGATTCTTTACCATAGAAACATCAGCGGTTGTCCTACACAGCCACAGGTGGCAGGGAGAGGGGCTGTCAGAAGACCACCACGGGTATGCCAGGGGGCCAGGGAAAGCTAGGACAGCGTTTCTGTCACAGATATCCTGTCCATGTGGTCTACAGGACTAATGGCCCATCTGAGTGGCCATCCAGAAGGTGACACGAGTCCTGCTGTTCCAACTCTGGGGTAACAGGAAAATGCAGTCCCAGGGAGAGACTGGGACATCTGAGTCCCCAGCTATTAGCCACTCTGCCCACAGATGCCACGTTTAGTAAAGCACCGACCTGGGCCGCAGGGGCCATGGTGACAGCGTTTCCCACTGTGTTCTTGTTCTAAAGTCAGTCTCATGCCATTTCTGAAGTGCTCAGACCTTGGTGCCCTGTGCTGCAGTGTCCCTGGCTGGTCTGTTGCCTTTTCCTCAGGCCAGGCCCCTTTCTGCCTGTTGCTGAGGCTAAGGTAGGAGGATATCAACTTGGAGGCCAGCCTCAGCAACAGCAAGGCCTCAGCAACTCAGTGAGATGCTGTCAGTGAATGAAATACAAATAGGCTGGGAGTGGGGCTCAGTGGCTGAGGGCCCCTGGGTTCCATCCTTGGTGCCAAAAAAATCCAGATCATGACCCTGTGACTGTTGGTGCCATGAGTCTCCTGGCTGAGTCTCCTGGCTGATTCTGTTCTCCTGCCTCTGCTTTGGCCAGGAGGAGGCCCAAGACCCAGCGGAGTCCAGCCCTTTGTTCTTCCCTTCACGTTTGTATCCTACTCTGCCAACAGGCATGGAATTGGAGGTCGCCATCTTGCACTGTTCCATCCCTAGGCCATGAACACAGACAAAGTCCCAGCCCTTAGAGAGGTTTTCTCCCACCAGAATCACCTCTACCTCAGGAATCTCATTGCCTCCATCTTTGTCTTTGCTGTAATCATCCATTTCCAGGTATGTCCAGCATGAGCACAAAAAGTCTGCATTTTTTTTTTATTTTTTGGTACCAGGAATGGAACCCAGGGACATTGAACTCCTGAGCCCCATCCCCAGCCTTTTTTTAAATTTTATTTAGTTAGTATTCAATATTTTAAATAAAAGAAAAGGCAGGAATATTTAAAATAGTTTTGATTATTAGATGCATATAAAAATTAATATGTAGTGTCCAGGCCTGATGTGGTGGTACATACCTGTAATCTGAAAAATCATAGAGGCTGAGGCCTTGAAGGATCACATCTTTAAGACCACCCTTGGTTACTAAGAGAGACCAGTTCTCAAAATAAAATATTGAAGAATTGTGAATCTATATGAATGATAAAGCACCCCTGGTTTCAATCCCCAGTACCATATAAAACAGTAGTTTCCATACTTTAGACCCAAATCAGCATCCTCCACTCTATCTGCAACTATTTAAAGTTCTAAAAGGCAATAAATTTAGCCATACATACTACTAGTTGACTGATATTGACCATAATCTTGAAATATATACATAGAATCTTGAAATATGTACTTGAAATATATACATAATCTTGAAATATATACATATACACAATGTATTAGGTGTTCCCATTATTTTTTCCAATAGCAATGAGAGAGGGAGAAAAACCAATTTAGCTTATGGGGCCACTTCTCTCTTTTCAGGACTAATGAATCAAATATTAAAAGGCTTTAGTGTTTAATTGATTATGATTTATGAAATCAGAATGATATGCATTCTGTGATTTCTTGCTTAATCTACATTGGAAACTTTATTTTTTCTGACTATCAGCATCTGTACACACCACAACACCCCACTCTATTTTTCAATAGTTACAAGTACCTGTGTTCATGCTTCATCAGTTAGTTATTCCCTTTTAAAAATAATTATGTGTTGCATTCTTTGTTTACAGAAAATTTATGAAGGTTAAAAACCAGTAATAATTTTCACAAATTTGACTTTAAAATAGATTTCATCACAAAACACACACAAGAAGCAAGAATGCTTTCTTTCTCAAATTTATTAGCCTTTCTAACATCCAATATCAGGAGATGAATGCTGCTCATGGAGGGATGTTCTTACCATCAAGAACAATCAATACTACTTTCTTCTATCCCATCAAATATTACAAAAAGTGCACATTTTACTGTGTTTCATATGCAGAACTTGACTTTTCATTATTTGTTTAGTGGGTTTTTGCTTTCTTTTTTATCACTTTGTTTTTCCTGTGTTTTCCAATACTCATTTTTTTGTGTGAGAGGTATGAAAAATAGATCACTAGAATTTTCTAACTTTTGCTGTATTCAATCATTTGATGACTTACTAGCTAATATTTCTATTAAAGCATCATTTTAAAGGTAGGACTGAGGTAAGCTAACAAAACTATTTTCAAGGTCTACTGCAGAATCAGCATAACTTTCTTGAGCTCTGTAGTTAGAACCACAATTTCTGTCCACAAACTGTGCACTTTTTGTTTTATTTTTTTTCTATATTGAGTAACTCTCTTTGAAATGAGGCACAGAAAATTGCTTTTTTAGAATTTTATCATTAATGAAAAATCTATTATTATTTATCATTAATTGACAGTCTGCTTACGATTTTTTCTTTAAATCTTGTGGTTATTCTATATGTATCATCTATAATCTATCATTAATGATAAATACTTGGGTTCTAATCTTGCTTTATTGAAGCTGACCATAGTTTTTTTTCTTTTAAGGATATTCTATTTGGTTAAAGCATAACTTCTTGAGAAATTCTGTAGATAGGTTTAGCATGTTTAAATATTATTTTCTTGAATATAGCATTCAATCAAAATGGAATGTTTCCAGACCAGATTTTCTTTCCAGTATATACATGAAAGAAACTGGATAAAATATGGAAAATAATATCCATGTTTTTCAGACACTAAAAACAGGCATAGCAGGTGAGTGAAACCATAAGCAATAAGTGTAGACTGGTTAGGTGAACTATAACTTTATTTTTAAAATTGTTCTTAATAAGTGTAGTTTGATAATCTGCTGTTAAAAATTATTGGTAAAGGGGAAGTAAGAATAGTTAAATTATACCAGTGTAAGAAAAACTTGAGGTCTGGCAGCTGAGAGTAGACTGTGGAGAAAAATTCATGTTATAATAGGGAAGAACATCCCACATTCTCTTCACCCTGTCACCTACTTAATCTCACCAAAAACCACCAAGACACT
Source organism: Callospermophilus lateralis (assembly GCF_048772815.1). NCBI lineage: Eukaryota > Metazoa > Chordata > Mammalia > Rodentia > Sciuridae > Callospermophilus > Callospermophilus lateralis. Next base: position 8,954 of record NW_027512155.1, read on the forward strand.
CAGAATAAAAGGTTTCAAGTTCAGTAGTCACACTCTCTCCAAATACAAAAAGCAGTTACAATTCAACTGAACACAGAAGCTTGTGTGCAAGTTACGAGGATCTGAGACATTTTATAAAACGTTAGGTTAAAGATGATTCTGTTTTTTTTTTCTTTTTTTTTTTGTATGTGTGTGTTTTATTTTGTTCTGAGGGTGTGGCTATTCCTTGGTTACCTTAACTCAACAAAGAAACTGTTATATTTTGATGAAATATCAGTGGCTGACCCACATTAAAAAAAGAAAAATATTTTCAAAATTTTAAAAAAGCCTAATTACAAATATATATATATATATATATATATATATATATATATATATATACTGCTTTCTCCCTCCACATTATGCATTTTAACGTTTTTATTTTAAGTTTTTATTTTATTTTCTATTTTTAGTTCTGAAAATTAGACAGTAAAAAAGCTTCTGGGAGAATTTACAACCAATTGCATGAGGGTCTGGGAAGCTGAGAGCCTGGAGCAAGGCTGGGAGGAGCAGACAGAAAGGAGTCTTCCTCTTAGTCACTGGAGGCCAACTATAAATAAAAAGAGACAAATATCAATAATTGTTTGTAAGCCAGAAAATGACACAGATTATCAAGTTAGTATGAGTTATGAAAATTTCATATAATCAAGAAAAAGGAAAAACCATGAACAGGATTAGAAAAAATAGGTGTAAATTTTATTTTTAGAAGTTTATTTGTGAAACACAAAAAATAAAGATGAATTTTATCTTATGACTTTAAATAGAAGGTAGAGAGTTATGCAAGTCATAAAGTACTTCACAAACCTTTCTTCAGTTACAAAAGCATAATAAATGTATAGCTTCTACTTATTTTACTCTTTATCATCCTTTGCATTTCGCCTAGGGTCACACTTGTAGAGTGTGACCAATAACTAAGCAAATAACTAATCAAGAAGATAATCACGAAGTTACACTTTTCTCAGAAAACCCCAATAAATTTCAGAGCAAAGAATTGATACAACACCTATTCATTCCCTTCTTTGGGAAAAGGTCCCTTTATAAATCATATAGAAGGAGAAATTGGCCATCTTTTAACAAAATGTTACTGGAAATAAATATGAGTTAGCTTCATTTAGAAGTAAATGGAAATAAAATAGCATCATTTTACAGTATCTTTCAGCATTAGCCTTGAAAAATGAAAAGTGGAAAAAGCTCTTTCTAAAGAGAAGAATACTTGGCAGCACACTTCACCCTTAATTACACTGTAAAAAATGTTACCTCAGCTAAGAAGGTACATAAACTTATAGGAAGAAATTAAGACTTTTCAAGAGTCTAGAAGGAACTTTTGAAGACTATAAAATTTTGGGGGTACAGTAATCGGGATGGATCTCTGAAAGAGATAATGCAGTGTAAATATCATGAGATTTCATGCTATCAAATACCAAAGCAAATATATCATGGACATTGTACAAGACAACCAAGTTGACAACTTGACTTCGCTAGTTGTATTTATCCAGCCTCTGATGATGCACAGGATGAATGAGGACTGAGTACCATAGTGGTTTCCAGTCACTGCATTTTATCTATCAAATACTTCTTACAAATATCCAGCCAGTTAGGAAGAGAGGTCTATTCCTAGGTTCTTGCAACAGCATCATTCTTTTCATCATTCTCTCATCATAAATTAAAAAGTGGATCTCTTTTAATGAAGAAATAATTTTAACAAGAAAAACCCAAACTTTTTTTTTTTTTTTTTACATTTTGCTTTTAGGGACAATAAATCCTAAGCACGCACCATTAATAAAGTGCCAAGGGATCATGCATAAAAGTGAATGAGACCACAGTTAACAAAAACAAAGATATTATATGGGTCTATGACCATGTTATTCACTGTATTTTCACCTACAAAAAAGAAATAAATAAAAAGGTACTGGCCTGGTAGAATTCTGGAACAGGTGATGATGTTGCTTATACTTCTTAAATTACATAACATTATATCAGTTTGTGCTACCAAGAGATAGACTACATAGATCCAGGAGCTAGACTGTCACAGTTGAAGATTCTTCATTCTCTATCACTCCCATTAACCCACTTGGCAATTACATTATCTTACACCATGCTTCCGCATCCTCTAGTTTTAGAAATCCTAATTATTTAAGAGGACACTATTCCACCAGGATGTCTAACAAGATTCGAACTAAAATTTAAACTGTACCTGAGGACTCAAAATTCCATGTACTAAAAAAAAAAAAAAAAAAAAAAAAAAACAGAAAGCAAGAGGGGAAAGTACAATCCTAGCTAGGTCAATTCACTCTCCTTATCAGAAGGACATTGATTCCATGTTGCAATGGAGATAAGAACTCAGATGATTCAATTTGAAAACAGATGATCCAATTCTCTTCTTTTTAGTACTCACTTTCCATACAGGAATTGTAAAAAGACCAGTGAAGTAGTTGTGTCTTGAGAAAATCATGGTGAGGAGGCTCAATTGATTTGGGCATATGTATGAGTTTCACTCAATCAGCTAAGTTGTAGAGACCAAAAAAAGTCCATTTAGGGGATCTAAAAAGAAGAGCAGAAAAAACACAAGATGACATTAATTTGACATTCAGTCTACACAGCTGTCAAAACTGTAATTAATTGCCCTGTTTTCCTTTTTATAAGTGTTTTTTCTTTCAGGAACAGACTCTCACCAGTACCATAAACTAAGTACAGAACTTTGACTGAAAAGCGAATTTTTGTGGTGTCACTATAGGGAACTGTGCTTTATGGCACCATAAGGACAGAAAGATTCATTTCCAGACAATTGCTGAAAGTGGTCTTTTCAAAATATTTTCATCAGTAGAAGAGAGTTTTTCTGGCTATGACCATTCAAGGCTTCCAACACTCAAGACTGTTTGAGACTCATGTAAATCACACTCTATGTCTCAAGTAGGACCCAATATGAGAGTGCAAGACAACTCCAAAATTTTACTTGGAGTAAGCAGAAGCCTCCTTTGAGATAAGACTGCAAACCCAGATTCTGTGCACCCAAACAAGCTCCCTTCCCTTTATTTCCATTGTGCTGATCTGAAGCACCCTACCTTAGAGACTTCCAAGATGCCTAGTCATGGTCTTAATCTCCCTCTTTGGGAGCCCTAATTAGAACTCAAATGCATCCTTCATCTGATTCCATACTTTCTGTTTTCCAGAAGTTCTTTGAAGTCTTTTGTCACTGGAGATCACCTCCTTTTTTCATTGTGAATGTTTATCTCATTTTATGCTTCTATTTTACTGTTACTTTAATTCATTGTGGGTAAAATAGAATTGTATATTTGAAGATCCAGGTCTCTAAGTAAAATAGTTATCTTAGTTTATGGGTTTATCATACACAGTCAAAAATGTTCAATACATTTTAATATGAATTTAGATCCATGATTAAAATTGGAGGAAATAAAATAGGCTTTATAAGGATGTAATTCTGCACTACAAAATTATCATTTTGTTTCACAAAGGATAAGAATTTTGGAAGATAACATGACACCAAAAAAAAAAGAATCACTATTTTTTATATATAGTTGTGCTTGAAAGAGAATAAAAACGTCACTATAAATTGATAATATAATATAAAAAAGCTTAATAACCATGTTCTTTTTTTTTGACAAAACATATTTGAAGCAAAAATACCAAATCCATTAATCTCCTCCAAATACAATACAGTGAATAGCATTTCCACAGAAAATATATAATTATAATGATATTGTGTAAATTTTTCAGACATAGATATAGAAGCTAAAAACACTAATATTCTTTCTCAAGGAACATTTAATTTGAAGCATAGTTCCATAAATCTGCAAATATAATTAAATTTTATTTATTATACACAGATCAGTACATCAAAAATGACCAAATACCTGGAAATAATTCCTTTGATATTTCTATTTCCTAGACAATAAAGCAAGCTTTAATATAGTATATCTTCTACCTTTTCAGTGACACATAATTTTGAAATTTTAAGTAAACTTCTCCTTTAGGCTCAAAAATCACCATATAACTATGGTACTAATACTATTAGTGATGGATATTAGAAGAAAAATTTTTAGTACTTTTAAGAGAGTTGTTTGAAATGAAACACTAGATCAACACATGATCCTTCAAACAAATTATGATAATGCATGCACAGCAATAAATTTGAAATAAAGAAGGTATAGACATTTATTAGCTACAGGACTTTGAAACCTCATGCTTTGGACCCAAAAGACAATTATTTTGCTTTGTCATTACAGCACTTTTCATAACTGTGTGGGGAGTTTTAGGCCCATGTTTTTGTTTTGTGATCTCACATGCTTCATTTATTCAGATGTATTAATGTAATATATGCTCATATGAGTAGTTTGAAATTATATGCCTCTTTCTAATTATAGAATTGTCTAGAAATTCTTGTTCCTCACAGTTTCTAAATTAGAGAGCAATTACCATGAAAGCTAGAAAATGCACAGTGGCTTAAAGAACTCTTCATCCAGGTTAAATAATTCAGTGAGAAATCCATCTAACTTAAATTGTGAGTTTCAGACACAAATCAAGATTGTAGAATATATTTATGTATTAATGCATTAATCATTAATGAATTAAGTAATGCATTATTAAATATTAAGTAACGCATTTATTATTCAATGCCTTAAATTAATGCATTATCCTTCTAAAGCACTAATAAGTGGTTTTCTTTTTTTAATTTTTATTTTTGACATTTTATAATATACTTGGCTTAGTGCAGTGGTGCGCACCACTAATTCCAGCAGTTCGGGAGGTTGATCCTGGAGGATTTTGAGTCAAAGCCAACCTCAGCAACAGCGAGGCCCTAAGCAGCTCAATGAGACTCTGTCTCTAAATAAAACCAAAATAGGGCTGGGGATGAGGTTCTGTGGTTGAGTGACCCTGAGTACAATCCCCAGTACAAAAATCAAAACAAACAAACAAAAAATTTGCATTATTTTTCTAAAGCCCAAATTGGGTGTTTTTTTTTTCTCTTTCTCTCTTTGTTTTTAATATTTTTTTTTTGCAGACCTGAAAATGGAACTCAGTGCCTCTACCACTGAGCTACAGCCCCAGAAATTTTCTCCTTACCCTTGACAATTTTTTAAAAATGTTTTTCCATATTAAGAATTCAAGATCATTTTTTTTTTTGAAAAAAGATTTAAGATGACTGGTCTGAAGTTTAGTATAGCACATGCCTACCGTCCGAAAGGCCCTAGGTTCAATCCCAATAGCCACAAAAAAGATGAAAGGTGCTTTCACTAGAAAGCCTCTGAGTTCTCATGCGCTTTGACGTGTGACAGTTGGACACTCCTCACCAAGGTTTCCGTGGGCAGAGTCAGTATTTGTCATCTGAATTACTTCCAGTCTCTGCTCAAGATTTTTTTGGACCCTAGTGTTTGGCATGATTGTCACCATCGGCCAGTCCATTAAGAATGTGATGACAGGCATGGACAGGGACCCCCTCAAAGATGGGTTCTGGGATCTGCCTTCTGATCACCACTCAGGTGAACCCCCACTCTCACCCCGCTTCCTGAGTGACCCTGTTGTCCCTCTTCCTCCTCAGCAGTACTCAGCCAGAGCTGGGGCCAGGCCAGGCTCAGGGCTGGGCTCAAGGCTAAACACTGGCCTGAGCAGGGTAAGGCCCCGGGTTGGAGGCTGGTCACCGCCCAAAAAGAAATCAATCAAATAAAGACACTGCGCCCATCTACAACGAGAAATACTGAAATCAATAAAGGCATGCTGTCCACCTGCAAACCCCAAAACAATTAAGAAACAAAAAAAAAAATATTGGGCCTGGGGCTCAGTAGCAGAGGTTCACCTGGCATGTACAAGGCCTTGGGCTCGATCCTCAGCACCCCATAAAAATTAAAAAAAAGACATTGTGTCCACTTCCAACTAAAAAATAGATTTAAAAAAAAATAGAGAATTGAAAGACCCTGGCTTTGGCTTCTGAATTTTCATGAGGCAGATTGAGGAAGGGTCTCTTATTTGGCCCTCATAGCAGAGAGCCCTGTCATTGAAGATGGAAGGAACCAGGGCACTGGGGCCAGTAACACAGAGTTCACTTTTATTAATTAATTTATTTTAATTCTGCAGTTCTTTGTGGCAGGCTTGATCGTCTTCCTTTTGCATGAGCTTCATTATAAAGGGCATGGCCTGGGCTCTGGCTTTTCCCTCTCCATCTCAAGCAACATCCTGGGGAAGGCCTTCAACCCCACCACCATCAACACCGACCAAGGTAAGGGCCCTGCCTCCGGTTGGGCACATCTGCTGGAAGTTTTCATGTATGCAGAGTATTCCTCTGGGGGAAAATAACTGTTTCAGAATCATTTCTTCTGAATTTTCAGTGTGCAAATGTTTAAAATTATAGCTGAGTGCAGAAGCTCAAGCCTGTCATCCCAGCAACTCAGGAGGGCGAGGCAGGAGGATCACAAGCTGGAGGCCAGCCTCAGCAACTTAGTGAGGCCCTGTCTCTAAATAAAATATAAAAGGAGCTGGGGACAGGGCTCAGGAGTTAAGTGGTCCTGGGTTAAATCCCTAGTACCAAATAATAATAATAATAATAATAAAAATAATAATAATAATAATAATTATTATTATTATTATTAAACAAGCATTGAATAGCCTTGTGCCTTGATCTTATACAATGTGAAAAATGAGTGTCTGTGGCTTATAAACCACCCAGTCTACCATAAATTATTATAGCAGCTTGATGAGAGTAAGGAAGTGCACCATGTGTGTCCTCACAGGATAAATTGAGAAGTTTCTTTGCAGCTCTCTTTTAATAAAGGACAATAATCCCATTCCATAGCTCTACCCACATGACTGAGTAACCTTCAAGACCCAACCTTTTTCTGCCTAGGCTTGTGATAAACTACCACAATATTACAATACATATTCACACAGGGTCTAGGACTGGTCATTTTGCCCCAAGTGTGTATAGCCAAGCTTCTGAAATCTGGACCTGGAAGTAACTGTCAAGTCCTCTATGTGTTCCTGGCAATAAACTTTCAAAGAATTCTTCAGTGCATATTAATAGTCGTATCTGTGTATTCACCAGGCTGCTCACTCAAGATAAGAAGTGGCCTCTTCCATTGTAAACTCCAGTCTAATGGAGAAAGCATAAAACCCATGTTGTCCCTTGCTGCACTGACACTAAACATTGCATATGAATCCTGGGATCCTTTATGGCTAATTACTGATCAGTAAATATTACATTGCAACAAGCATGTGGTAAAAAATTTAGGTAAAATATTGTTCACATTGGAGAAAAAGATCCTGGAAATCATGCAAGCTTAGGAAACTAATTAGGGGCTGGGGATCTGGCTCAAGTGGTATCATGCTCATCTGGCAAGCGTGGGACACTGGGTTCTATCCTCAGAACCACATAAAATAAAATAAAGATGTTGTGTCCCCTGAAAAAAAAAAAATATATATATATTTTTCAAAGTTCTCTCTCTCTCTCTCTCTCTCTCTCTCTCTCTCTCTCTCTCTCTCTCTCTCCCTCTCTCTCTCTCTCTCTCTTAAAAAAAAGAAAAACAAAAAGATATTAGTCACCGAATAATGTGGTTCATGATTGAGTTGTCAGACTCTTACCTGTTGGGCTTGATTTTTGTTATTGATTTAATTCTGTGTTTTCAACATGGTTGTTGTTTATGTGGTTCAAATATAAACCCATGTTAAAGACTCAACTCTATTCCATCCCCACTAATCTTTTCCCATTGCCCTTCATGAACATCTGTTTTAATTGTTTTTAGTATATATTCTTACTGTTTCTTGTTCTGA
>NW_027512156.1:0-16742 GCF_048772815.1 Callospermophilus lateralis
TCATATATAGATAGATGAATTTGGAACTCTAAATCCAACATGGTTTGTAGAAGCACTTTGAAACTTGACAAAAGAAAGGAGTTCTCAGATTTGTCTCTATGGTTTGTTTCCTCTTCAAGTAGCCCTAGGCACAGACTGTAAAAAGCACTTTCATTGAGAGGGGTTGCCAAGCTTCTAAGAAATAACGAGTTTCCGAAATACCAGCGAATATTTTTTCACCCAATCTTGATGATACTTGTTGCTAATGATCAGTACACAAATCCCACTTGGCTCACCAAATTTTGTTCTTCTAGGTTAAAGCGTTCGTCTACAGTAGCAGTTTTTATATTTAGGTTTCACTCTGTTCTCTCATATATAGATAGATGAATTTGGAACTCTAAATCCAACATGGTTTGTAGTAGCTCTTTGAAACTTGACAAAATAAAGGAGTTCTCACTTTTTTCTCTATGGTTTGTTTCCTCTTCAAGTAGCCATAGGCACAGACTGTGGAAAAGCACTTTCATTGAGATGGGTTGCCAAGCTTCTAAGAAATAACGAGTTTCCGAAATACCAGCAAATATTTTTCACACAATCTTGTTGATACTTGGTGGTAATGATCAGTACACAAATCCCACTTGGCTCACCAAATTTTGTTCTTCTAGGTTGAAGCGTTCGTCTACAGTATCAGTTTTTATATTTAGGTTTCTCTCTGTTCTCTCCTATATAGATAGATGAATTTGGAACTCTAAATCCAACATGGTTTGTAGTAGCTCTTTGAAACTTGACAAAATATATAAGGTCTCAGATTTGTCTCTATGGTTTGTTTCCTCTTCAAGTAGCCCTAGGCACAGACTGTGGAAAAGCACTTTCATTGAGAGGGGTTGCCAAGCTTCTAAGAAATAATGAGTTTCCGAAATACCAGCAAATATTTTTTCACCCAATCTTGATGATACTGGGTGGTAATGATCAGTACACAAATCCCACTTGACTCACCAAATTTTGTTCTTCTAGGTTGAAGCGTTCATCTACAATAGCAGTTTTTATATTTAGGTTTCCCTCTCTTCTCTCCTATATAGATAGATGAATTTGGAACTCTAAATCCAACATGGTTTGTAGTAGCTCTTTGAAACTTGACAAAATGAAGGAGTTCTCAGTTTTGTCGCTATGGTTTGTTTCCTCTTCAAGTAGCCCCAGGCACAGACTGTGGAAAAGCACTTTCATTGAGAGGGGTTCCCAAGCTTCTAAGAAATAACGAGTTTCCGAAATACCAGCAAATATTTTTTCACCCAATCTTGATGATACTTGGTGGTAATGATCAGTACACAAATCACACTTGGCTCACCAAATTTTGTTCTTCTAGGTTGAAGCGTTCGTCTACAGTAGCAGTATTTATATTTAGGTTTCCCTCTGTTCTCTCCTATGTAGAAAGATGAATTTGGAACTCTAAATCCAACATGGTTTGTAGTAGCTCTTTGAAACTTGACAAAATAAAGGAGTTCTCAGTTTTGTCGCTATGGTGTGTTTCCTCTTCAAGTAGCCCCAGGCACAGACTGTGGAAAAGCACTTTCATTGAGAGGGGTTGCCAAGCTTCTAAGAAATAACGAGTTTCCGAAATACCAGCAAATATTTTTTCACCCAATCTTGATGATACTTGGTGGTCATGATCAGTACACAAATCCCACTTGGCTCACCAAATTTTGTTCTTCTAGGTTGAAGCGTTCGTCTACAGTAGCAGTTTTTATATTTAGGTTTCACTCTGTTCTCTCCTATATAGATAGATGAATTTGGAACTCTAAATCCAACATGGTTTGTAGTAGCTCTTTGAAACTTGACAAAATAAAGGAGTTCTCAGATTTGTCTCTATGGTTTGTTTCCTCTTCAAGTAGCCCTAGGCACAGACTGTGGAAAAGCACTTTCATTGAGAGGGGTTCCCAAGCTTCTAAGAAATAACGAGTTTCCGAAATACCAGCAAATATTTTTTCACCCAAACTTGATGATACTTGGTGGTAAGGATCAGTACACAAATCCCACTTGGCTCCCCAAATTTTGTTCTTCTAGGTTGAAGCGTTCGTCTACAGTAGCATTTTTTATATTTAGGTTTCCCTCTGTTCTCTCCCATATAAATAGATGAATTTGGAACTCTAAATCCAACATGGTTTGTAGTAGCTCTTTGAAACTTGACAAAATAAAGGAGTTCTCAGTTTTGTCTCTATGGTTTGTTTCCTCTTCAAGTAGCCCTAGGCACAGACTGTGGTAAAGCACTTTCATTGAGAGGGGTTGCCAAACTTGTAAGAAATTTCGAGTTTCCGAAATAGCAGCAAATATTTTTTCACCCAATCTTGATGTTACTTGTTGCTAAAGATCAGTACACAAATCCCATTTGGCTCACCAAATTTTGTTCTTCTAGGTTGAAGCGTTCGTCTACAGTAGCAGTATTTATATTTAGGTTTCCCTCTGTTCTCTCCTATATAGAAAGATGAATTTGGAACTCTAAATCCAACATGGTTTGTAGTAGCTCTTTGAAACTTGACAAAATAAAGGAGTTCTCAGTTTTGTCGCTATGGTTTGTTTCCTCTTCAAGTAGCCCTAGGCACAGACTGTGGAAAAGCACTTTCATTGAGAGGGGTTCCCAAGCTTCTAAGAAATAACGAGTTTCCGTAATACCAGCAAATATTTTTTCACCCAATCTTGATGATACTTGGTGGTAAGGATCAGTACACAAATCCCACTTGGCTCACCAAATTTTGTTCTTCTAGGTTGAAGCGTTCGTCTACAGTAGCAGTTTTTATAATTAGGTTTCACTCTGTTCTCTCATATATAGATAGATGAATTTGGAACTCTAAATCCAACATGGTTTGTAGCAGCTCTTTGAAACTTGACAAAATAAAGGAGTTCTCAGTTTTGTCTCTATGGATTGTTTCCTCTTCAAGTAGCCCTAGGCACAGACTGTGGAAAGTACTTTCATTGAGATAGGTTGCCAAGCTTCTAAGAAATAACGCGTTTCCGAAATACCAGCAAATATTTTTTCACACAATCTTGTTGATACTTGGTGGTAATGATCAGTACACAAATCCCACTTGGCTCACCAAATTTAGTTCTTCTAGGTTGAAGCGTTCGTGTACAGTAGCAGTTTTTATATTTAGGTTTCCCTCTGTTCTCTCCTATATAGATAGATAAATTTGGAACTCTAAATCCAACATGGTTTGTAGTAGCTCTTTGAAACTTGACAAAATAAAGGAGTTCTCAGATTTGTCTCTATGGTTTGTTTCCTCTTCAAGTAGCCCTAGGCACAGACTGTGGAAAAGCACTTTCATTGAGATGGGTTCCCAAGCTTCTAAGAAATAACGAGTTTCCGAAATACCAGCAAATATTTTTTCACCCAAACTTGATGATACTTGGTGGTAAGGATCAGTACACAAATCCCACTTGGCTCCCCAAATTTTGTTCTTCTAGGTTGAAGCGTTCGTCTACATAGCAGTTTTTATATTTAGGTTTCCCTCTGTTCTCTCCCATATGAATAGATGAATTTGGAACTCAAAATCCAACATGGTTTGTAGTAGCTCTTTGAAACTTGACAAAATAAAGGAGTTCTCAGTTTTGTCTCTATGGTTTGTTTCCTCTTCAAGTAGCCCTAGGCACAGACTGTGGTAAAGCACTTTCATTGAGAGGGGTTGCCAAGCTTCTAAGAAATAACGAGTTTCCGAAATACCAGCAAATATTTTTTCACCCAATCTTGATGATACTTGGTGGTAATGATCAGTACACATCCCACTTGGTTTAAAAAATTTTGTTCTTCTAGGTTGAAGCGTTCGTCTACAGTAGCAGTTTTATATTTAAGTTTCCCTTGTTCTCTCCTATATAGATAGATGAATTTGGAACTCTAAATCCAACATGGTTTGTAGTAGCTCCTTGAAACTTGACAATATAAAGGAGTTCTCAGTTTTGTCTCTCTGGTTTGTTTCCTCTTCAAGAAGCCCTAGGCACAGACTGTGGAAAAGCACTTCCATTGAGATGTGTTGCCAAGCTTTTAAGAAATAACGAGTTTCCGAAATACCAGCCAATATTTTTTCACCGAATCTTCATGATACTTGGTGGTAATGATCAGTACACAAATCCCACTTTGCTCACCAAATTTTGTTCTTTTAAGTTGAAGCGTTCGTCTACAGTAGCAGTTTTTATATTTAGGTTTCCCTCTGTTCTCTCCTATATAGAAAGATGAATTTGGAACTCTAAATCCAACATGGTTTGTAGTAGCTCTTTGAAACTTGACAAAATAAAGGAGGTCTCAGATTTGTCTCTATGTTTTGTTTCCTCTTCAAGTAGCCCTAGGCACAGACTTTCTAAAAGCACTTTCATTGAGAGGGGTTGCCAAGCTTCTAAAAAATAACGAGTTTCGAAACACCAGCAAATATTTTTTCACCCAAATTTGATGATTCTTGGTGGTAATGATCAGTACACAAATCCCACTTGGCTCACGAAATTTTGTTCTTCTAGTTTGAAGCTTTCGTCTACAGTAGCAGTTTTTATATTTAGGTTTCCCTTTGTTCTCTCATATATAGATAGATGAATTTGGAACTCTAAATCCAACATGTTTTGTAGTAGCTCTTTGAAACTTGACAAAATAAAGGAGTTCTCAGATTTGCCTCTATGGTTTGTTTCCTCTTAAAGTAGCCCTAGGCATAGACTGTGGAATAGCACTTTCATTGAGAGGGGTTGCCAAGCTTCTAAGAAATAACGAGTTTCCGAAATACCAGCAAATATTTTTTCACCCAATCTTGATGATACTTGGTGGTAATGATCAGTACACAAATCCCACTTGGCTCACCAAATTTTGTTCTTCTAGGTTGAAGCGTTCGTCTACAGTAGCAGTTTTTATATTTAGGTTTCCCTCTGTTCTCTTTTATATAGATAGATGAATTTGGAACTCTAAATCCAACATGGTTTGTAGTAGCTCTTTGAAACTTTACAAAATTATGGAGTTCTCAGATTTGCCTCTATGGTTTGTTTCCTCTTCAAGTAGCCCTAGGCACAGACTGTGGAAAAGCACTTTCATTGAGAGGGTTTGCCAATCTTCTAAGAAATTACGAGTTTCCGAAATACCAGCAAATATTATTTCACCCAATCTTGATGATACTTGGTGCTAATGATCAGTACACAAATCCCACTTGGCTCACTAAATTTTGTTCTTCTAGGTTGAAGCGTTCGTCTACAGTAGGAGTTTTTATATTTAGGTTTCCCTCTGTTCTCTAGAAAGATGAATTTGGAACTCTAAATCCAACATGGTTTGTAGTAGCTCTTTGAAACTTGACAAAATAAAGGAGTTCTCAGTTTTGTCGCTATGGTTTGTTTCCTCTTCAAGTAGCCCCAGGCACAGACTGTGGAAAGCACTTTCATTGAGAGGGGTTCCCAAGCTTCTAAGAAATAACGCGTTTCCGAAATACCAGCAAATATTTTTTCACACAATCTTGTTGATACTTGGTGGTAATGATCAGTACACAAATCCCACTTGGCTCACCAAATTTAGTTCTTCTAGGTTGAAGCGTTCGTGTACAGTAGCAGTTTTTATATTTAGGTTTCCCTCTGTTCTCTCCTATATAGATAGATAAATTTGGAACTCTAAATCCAACATGGTTTGTAGTAGCTCTTTGAAACTTGACAAAATAAAGGAGTTCTCAGATTTGTCTCTATGGTTTGTTTCCTCTTCAAGTAGCCCTAGGCACAGACTGTGGAAAAGCACTTTCATTGAGATGGGTTCCCAAGCTTCTAAGAAATAACGAGTTTCCGAAATACCAGCAAATATTTTTTCACCCAAACTTGATGATACTTGGTGGTAAGGATCAGTACACAAATCCCACTTGGCTCCCCAAATTTTGTTCTTCTAGGTTGAAGCGTTCGTCTACATAGCAGTTTTTATATTTAGGTTTCCCTCTGTTCTCTCTTATATAGATAGATGAATTTGGAACTCTAAATCCAACATGGTTTGTAGTAGCTCTTTGAAACTTTACAAAATTATGGAGTTCTCAGATTTGCCTCTATGGTTTGTTTCCTCTTCAAGTAGCCCTAGGCACAGACTGTGGAATAGCACTTTCATTGAGAGGGGTTGCCAAGCTTCTACGAAATAACGAGTTTCCGAAATACCAGCAAATATTTTTTCACCCAATCTTGATGATACTTGGTGGTAATGATCAGTACACAAATCCCACTTGGCTTACCAAATTTTGTTTTTCTAGGTTGAAGAGTTCGTCTACAGTAGCAGTTTTTATATTTAAGTTTCTCTCTGTTCTCTCCTATATAGATAGATAAATTTTTTAACTCTAAATCCAACATGGTTTGTAGTAGCTCTTTGAAACTTGACAAAATAAAGGAGTTCTCAGATTTGTCTCTATGGTTTGTTTCCTCTTCAAGTAGCGCTAGGCACAGACTGTGGAAAAGCACTTTCATTGAGATGGGTTGCCAAGCTTCAAAGAAATAACGATTTTCCGAAATACCAGCAAATATTTTTTCACCCAATCTTGATGATACTTGTTGCTAATGATCAGTACACATATCCCACTTGGCTCACCAAATTTAGTTCTTCTAGGTTGAAGCGTTCGTGTACAGTAGCAGTTTTTATATTTAGGTTTCCCTCTGTTCTCTCCTATACAGATAGATGAATTTGGAACTCTAAATCCAACATGGTTTGTAGTAGCTCTTTGAAACTTGACAAAATAAAAGAGTTCTCAGTTTTGTCTCTATGGTTTGTTTCCTCTTCAAGTAGCCCTAGGCACAGACTGTGGAAAAGCACTTTCATTGAGAGGGGTTTCCAAGCTTCTAAGAAATTACGAGTTTCCGAAATACCAGCAAATATTTTTTCACCCAATCTTGATGATACTTGGTGCTAATGATCAGTACACAAATCCCACTTGGCTCACCAAATTTTGTTCTTCTAGGTTGAAGCGTTCGTCTACAGTAGCAGTTTTTATATTTAGGTTTCCCTCTGTTCTCTCCTATATAGAAAGATGAATTTGGAACTCTAAATCCAACATGGTTTGTAGTAGCTCTTTGAAATTTTACAAAATAAAGGTGTTCTCAGTTTTGTCGCTATGGTTTGTTTCCTCTTCAAGTAGCCCCAGGCACAGACTGTGGAAAAGCACTTTCATTGAGAGGGGTTCCCAAGCTTCTAAGAAATAACGAGTTTCCGAAATACCAGCAAATATTTTTTCACCCAATCTTGATGATACTTGGTGGTAATGATCAGTACACAAGTCCCACTTGGCTCACCAAATTTTGTTCTTCTAGGTTGAAGCGTTCGTCTACAGGAGCAGTTATTATACTTAGGTTTCATTTTGTTCTCTCATATATAGATAGATGAATTTGGAACTCTAAATCCAACGTGGTTTGTAGTAGCTCTTTGAAACTTTACAAAATAAAGGAGTTCTCAGATTTACCTCTATGGTTTGTTTCCTCTTCAAGTAGCCCTAGGCACAGACTGTGGAATAGCACTTTCATTGAGAGGGGTTGCCAAGCTTCTAAGAAATAACGAGTTTCCGAAATACCAGCAAATATTTTTTCACCCAATCTTGATGATACTTGTTGCTAATGATCAGTACACATATCCCACTTGGCTCAACAAATTTAGTTTCTAGGTTGAAGCGTTCGTCTACAGTAGCAGTTTTTATATTTAGGTTTCCCACTCTTCTCTTTTATATAGATAGATGAATTTGGAACTCTAAATCCAACATGGTTTGTAGTAGCTCTTTGAAACTTTACAAAATAAAGGAGTTCTCAGATTTGCCTCTATGGTTTGTTTTCTCTTCAAGTAGCCCTAGGCACAGACTGTGGAATAGCACTTTCATTGAGAGGGGTTGCCAGCTTTTAAGAAATAACGAGTTTCCGAAATACCAGCAAATATTTTTTCACCCAATCTTGATGATACTTGGTGGTAATGATCAGTACACAAATCCCACTTGGCTTACCAAATTTTGTTCTTCTAGGTTGAAGCGTTCGTCTACAGTATCAGTTTTTATAATTAAGTTTCCCTCTGTTCTCTCCTATATAGACCGACGGATTTTTTAACTCTAAATCCAACATGGATTGTAGTAGCTCTTTGAAACTTGAAAAAATAAAAGAGTTCTCCGATTTGTCTCTATGGTTTGTTTCCTCTTCAAGTAGCCCTAGGCACAGACTGTGGAAAAGCACTTTCATTGAGAGGGGTTGCCAAGCTTCTAAGAAATAATGATTTTCCGAAATACCAGCAAATATTTTTTCACCCAATCTTGATGATACTTGTTGCTAATGATCAGTGCACATATCCCACTTGGCTCACCAAATTTAGTTCTTCTAGGTTGAAGCATTCGTGTACAGTAGCAGTTTTTATATTTAGGTTTCCCTCTGTTCTCTCCTATATAGATAGATGAATTTGGAACTCTAAATCCAACATGGTTTGTAGTAGCTCTTTGAAACTTGACAAAACAAAGGAGTTCTCAGTTTTGTCTCTATGGTTTTTTTCCTCTTCAAGTAGCCCTAGGCACAGACTGTGGAAAAGCACTTTCATTGAGAGGGGTTGCCAAGCTTCTAAGAAATAACGAGTTTCCGAAATACCAGCAAATATTTTTTCACCCAATCTTGATGATACTTTTTGGTAATGTTCAGTACACAAATCCCACTTGGCTCACCAAATTTTGTTCTTCTAGGTTGAAGCGTTCGTCTACAGTAGCAGTTTTTATATTTAGGTTTCCCTCTGTTCTCTTTTATATAGATAGATGAATTTGGAACTCTAAATCCAACATGGTTTGTAGTAGCTCTTTGAAACTTTACAAAATTATGGAGTTCTCAGATTTGCCTCTATGGTTTGTTTCCTCTTCAAGTAGCCCTATGCACAGGCTGTGGAAAAGCACTTTCATTGAGAGGGGTTGCCAAGCTTCTAAGAAATTACGAGTTTCCGAAATACCAGCAAATATTTTTTCACCCAATCTTGATGATACTTGGTGCTAATGATCAGTACACAAATCCCACTTTTCTCACCAAATTTTGTTCTTCTAGGTTGAAGCGTTCGTCTACAGTAGCAGTTTTTATATTTAAGTTTCCCTCGGTTCTCTCCTATATAGATAGATGAATTTGGAACTCTAAATCCAACATGGTTTGTAGTAGCTCTTTGAAACTTGACAAAATAAAGGAGTTCTCAGTTTTGTCTCTATGGTTTGTTTCGTCTTCAAGTAGCCCTAGGCACAGACTGTGGAAAAGCACTTTCATTGAGAGGGGTTGCCAAGCTTCTAAGAAATTACGAGTTTCCAAAATACCAGCAAATATTTTTTCACCCAATCTTGATGATACTTGGAGCTAATGATCAGTACACAAATCCGACTTGGCTCACCAAATTTTGTTCTTCTAGGTTGAAGCGTTCGTCGACAGTAGCAGTTTTTATATTTAGGTTTCCCTCTGTTCTCTCCTATATAGATAGATGAATTTGGAACTCTAAATCCAACATGGTTTGTGGTAGCTCTTTGAAACTTGACAAAATAAAGGAGGTCTCAGATTTGACTCTATGGTTTGTTTCCTCTTCAAGTAGCCGTAGGCACAGACTGTGGGAAAGCACTTTCATTGAGAGGGGTTGTCAAGCTTCTACGAAATAACGAGTTTCGAAATACCAGCAAATATTTTTTCACCCAAATTTGATGATTCTTGGTGGTAATGATCAGTACACAAATCCCACTTGGCTCACGAAATTTTGTTCTTCTAGGTTGAAGCATTCGTCTACAGTAGCAGTTTTTATATTTAAGTTTCCCTCGGTTCTCTCCTATATAGATAGATGAATTTGGAACTCTAAATCCAACATGTTTTGTAGTAGCTCTTTGAAACTTGACAAAATAAAGGAGTTCTCAGATTTTTCTCTATGGTTTGTTTCCTCTTCAAGTAGCCCTAGGCACAGACTTTGGAAAAGCACTTTCATTGAGAGGGGTTGCCAAGCTTCTAAGAAATAACTAGTTTCCGAAATACCAGCAAATATTTTTTCACCCAATCTTGATGATACTTGGAGCTAATGATCAGTACACAAATCCCACTTGGCTCACCAAATTTTGTTCTTCTAGGTTGAAGCGTTCGTCTACAGTAGCGGTTTTTATATTTAGGTTTCTCTCTGTTCTCTCCTATATAGATAGATGAATTTGGAACTCTAAATCCAGTATGGCTTGTAGTAGCTCTTTGAAACTTGACAAAATAAAGGAGTTCGCAGATTTGTCTCT
Organism: Callospermophilus lateralis; assembly: GCF_048772815.1. NCBI lineage: Eukaryota > Metazoa > Chordata > Mammalia > Rodentia > Sciuridae > Callospermophilus > Callospermophilus lateralis. Next base: position 10,200 of record NW_027512156.1, read on the forward strand.
ATGGTTTGTTTCCTCTTCAAGTAGCCCTAGGCACAGACTGTGGAAAAGCACTTTCATTGAGAGGGGTTGCCAAGCTTCTAAGAAATAACGAGTTTCGAAATGCCAGCAAATATTTTTTCACCCAAATTTGATGATTCTTGGTGGTAATGATCAGTACACAAATCCCACTTGGCTCACGAAATTTTGTTCTTCTAGTTTGAAGCTTTCGTCTACAGTAGCAGTTTTTATATTTAGGTTTCCCTTTGTTCTCTCATATATAGATAGATGAATTTGGAACTCTAAATCCAACATGTTTTGTAGTAGCTCTTTGAAACTTGACAAAACAAAGGAGTTCTCAGATTTGCCTCTATGGTTTGTTTCCTCTTAAAGTAGCCCTAGGCACAGACTGTGGAATAGCACTTTCATTGAGAGGGGTTCCCAAGCTTCTAAGAAATAACGAGTTTCCGAAATACCAGCAAATATTTTTTCACCCAATCTTGATGATACTTGTTGCTAATGATCAGTACACATATCCCACTTGGCTCACCAAATTTAGTTCTTCTAGGTTGAAGCGTTCGTGTACAGTAGCAGTTTTTATATTTAGGTTTCTCTCTGTTCTCTCCTATACAGATAGATGAATTTGGAACTCTAAATCCAACATGGTTTGTAGTAGCTCTTTGAAACTTGACAAAATAAAGGAGTTCTCAGTTTTGTCTCTATGGTTTGTTTCCTCTTCAAGTAGCCCTAGGCACAGACTGTGGAATAGCACTTTCATTGAGAGGGGTTGCCAAGCTTCTAAGAAATTACGAGTTTCCGAAATACCAGCAAATATTTTTTCACCCAATCTTGATGATACTTGGAGCTAATGATCAGTACACAAATCCGACTTGGCACACCAAATTTTGTTCTTCTAGGTTGAAGCGTTCGTCTACAGTAGCAGTTTTTATATTTAAGTTTCCCTCGGTTCTCTCCTATATAGATAGATGAATTTGGAACTCTAAATCCAACATGGTTTGTAGTAGCTCTTTGAAACTTGACAAAATAAAGGAGTTCTCAGATTTTTCTCTATGGTTTGTTTCCTCTTCAAGTAGCCCTAGGCACAGACTTTGGAAAAGCACTTTCATTTAGAGGGGTTGCCAAGCTTCTAAGAAATAACGAGTTTCCGAAATACCAGCAAATATTTTTTCACCCAATCTTGATGATACTTGGAGCTAATGATCAGTACACAAATCCCACTTGGCTCACCAAATTTTGTTCTTCTTGGTTGAAGCGTTCGTCTACACTAGCAGTTTTTATATTTAGGTTTCCCTCTGTTCTCTCCTATATAGAAAGATGAATTTGGAACTCTAAATGTAACATGGTTTGTAGTAGCTCTTTGAAACTTGACAAAATAAAGGAGTTCTCAGTTTTGTCTCTATGGTTTGTTTCCTCTTCAAGTAGCCCTAGGCACAGACTGTGGAAAGCACTTTCATTGAGATGAGTTGCCAAGCTTCTAAGAAATAACGAGTTTCCAAATACCAGCAAATATTATTTCACACAATCTTGTTGATACTTGGTGGTAATGATCAGTATACAAATCACACTTGGCTCACCAAATTTTGTTCTAGGTTGAAGCGTTCGTCTACAGTAGCAGTTTTTATATTTAGGTTTCTCTCTGTTCTCTCCTATATAGATAGATGAATTTGGAACTCTAAATCCAACATGGTTTGTAGTAGCTCTTTAAAACTTGACAAAATAAAGGAGGTCTCAGATTTGTCTCTATGGTTTGTTTCCTCTTCAAGTAGCCGTAGGCACAGACTGTGGGAAAGCACTTTCATTGAGAGGGGTTGCCAAGCTTCTAAGAAATAACGAATTTCGAAATACCAGCAAATATTTTTTCACCCAAATTTGATGATTCTTGGTGGTAATGATCAGTACACAAATCCCACTTGGCTCACGAAATTTTGTTCTTCTAGGTTGAAGCGTTCGTCTACAGTAGCAGTTTTTATATTTAAGTTTCCCTCGGTTCTCTCCTATATAGATAGATGAATTTGGAACTCTAAATCCAACATGGTTTGTAGTAGCTCTTTGAAACTTGACAAAATAAAGGAGTTTTCCGATTTTTCTCTATGGTTTGTTTCCTCTTCAAGTAGCCCTAGTCACAGACTTTGGAAAAGCACTTTCATTGAGAGGGGTTGCCAAGCTTCTAAGAAATAACGAGTTTCCGAAATACCAGCAAATATTTTTTCACCCAAATTTGATGATTCTTGGTGGTAATGATCAGTACACAAATCCCAAGTGGCTCACGAAATTTTGTTCTTCTAGTTTGAAGCTTTCGTCTACAGTAGCAGTTTTTATATTTAGGTTTCCCTTTGTTCTCTCATATATAGATAGATGAATTTGGAACTCTAAATCCAACATGTTTTGTAGTAGCTCTTTGAAACTTGACAAAATAAAGGAGTTCTCAGATTTGCTTCTATGGTTTGTTTCCTCTTAAAGTAGCCCTAGGCATAGACTGTGGAATAGCACTTTCATTGAGAGGGGTTGCCAAGCTTCTAAGAAATAACGAGTTTCCGAAATACCAGCAAATATTTTTTCACCCAATCTTGATGATACTTGGTGGTCATGATCAGTACACAAATCCCACTTGGCTTACCAAATTTTGTTCTTCTAGGTTGAAGCGTTCGTTTACAGTAGCAGTTTTTATATTTAAGTTTCCCTCAGTTGTCTCCTATATAGATAGATGAATTTGGAACTCTAAATCCAACATGGTTTGTAGTAGCTCTTTGAAACTTGACAAAATAAAGGAGTTCTCAGTTTTGTCTCTATGGTTTGTTTCGTCTTCAAGTAGCCCTAGGCACAGACTGTGGAAAAGCACTTTCATTGAGAGGGGTTGCCAAGCTTCTAAGAAATTACGAGTTTCCGAAATACCAGCAAATATTTTTTCACCCAATCTTGATGATACTTGGAGCTAATGATCAGTACACAAATCCGACTTGGCTCACCAAATTTTGTTCTTCTAGGTTGAAGCGTTCATCGACAGTAGCAGTTTTTATATTTAGGTTTCCCTCTGTTCTCTCCTATATAGATAGATGAATTTGGAACTCTAAATCCAACATGGTTTGTAGTAGCTCTTTGAAACTTGACAAAATAAAGGAGGTCTCAGATTTGTCTCTATGGTTTGTTTCCTCTTCAAGTAGCCGTAGGCACAGACTGTGGGAAAGCACTTTCATTGAGAGGGGTTGTCAAGCTTCTACGAAATAACGAGTTTCGAAATACCAGCAAATATTTTTTTACCCAAATTTGATGATTCTTGGTGGTAATGATCAGTACACAAATCCCACTTGGCTCACGAAATTTTGTTCTTCTAGGTTGAAGCGTTCGTCTACAGTAGCAGTTTTTATATTTAAGTTTCCCTCGGTTCTCTCCTATATAGATAGATGAATTTGGAACTCTAAATCCAACATGTTTTGTAGTAGCTCTTTGAAACTTGACAAAATATAGGAGTTCTCAGATTTTTCTTTATGGTTTGTTTCCTCTTCAAATAGCCCTAGGCACAGACTGTGGAAAGCACTTTCATTGAGAGGGGTTGCCAAGCTTCTAAGAAATAACGAGTTTCCAAATACCAGCAAATATTATTTCACACAATCTTGTTGATACTTGGTGGTAATGATCAGTATACAAATCACACTTGGCTCACCAAATTTTGTTCTTCTTGGTTGAAGCGTTCGTCTACAGTAGCAGTTTTTATATTTAGGTTTCTCTCTGTTCTATGCTATATAGATAGATGAATTTGGAACTCTAAATCCAACATGGTTTGTAGTAGCTCTTTGAAACTTGACAAAATAAAGGAGGTCTCAGATTTGTCTCTATGGTTTGTTTCCTCTTCAAGTAGCCGTAGGCACAGACTGTGGGAAAGCACTTTCATTGAGAGGGGTTGCCAAGCTTCTAAGAAATAACGAGTTTCGAAATACCAGCAAATATTTTTTCACCCAAATTTGATGATTCTTGGTGGTAATGATCAGTACACAAATCACACTTGGCTCACGAAATTTCGTTCTTCTAGGTTGAAGCGTTCATCTACAGTAGCAGTTTTTATATTTAAGTTTCCCTCGGTTCTCTCCTATATAGATAGATGAATTTGGAACTCTAAATCCAACATGTTTTGTAGTAGCTCTTTGAAACTTGACAAAATAAAGGAGTTCTCAGATTTGCCACTATGGTTTGTTTCCTCTTAAAGTAGCCCTAGGCACAGACTGTGGAATAGCACTTTCATTGAGAGGGGTTGCCAAGCTTCTAAGAAATAACGAGTTTCCGAAATACCAGCAAATATTTTTTCACCCAGTCTTGATGATACTTGGTGGTAATGATCAGTACACAAATCCCACTTGGCTTACCAAATTTTGTTCTTCTATGTTGAAGTGTTCGTCTACAGTAGCAGTTTTTATATTTAAGTTTCCCTCGGTTCTCTCCTATATAGATAGATGAATTTGGAACTCTAAATCCAACATGGTTTGTAGTAGCTCTTTGAAACTTGACAATATAAAGGAGTTCTCAGATTTGCCTCTATGGTTTGTTTCCTCTTCAAGTAGCCCTAGGCACAGACTGTGGAAAAGCACTTTCATTGAGAGGGGTTGCCAAGCTTCTAAGAAATAACGAGTTTCCGAAATACCAGCAAATATTTTTTCACCCAATCTTGATGATACTTGTTGCTAATGATCAGTACACATATCCCACTTGGCTCACCAAATTTAGTTCTTCTAGGTTGAAGCGTTCGTGTACAGTAGCAGTTTTTATATTTAGGTTTAACTCTGTTCTCTCCTATACAGATAGATGAATTTGGAACTCTAAATCCAACATGGTTTGTAGTAGCTCTTTGAAACTTGACAAAATAAAGGAGTTCTCAGTTTTGTCTCTATGGTTTGTTTCCTCTTCAAGTAGCCCTAGGCACAGACTGTGGAATAGCACTTTCATTGAGAGGGGTTGCCAAGCTTCTAAGAAATTACGAGTTTCCGAAATACCAGCAAATATTTTTTCACCCAATCTTGATGATACTTGGAGCTAATGATCAGTACACAAATCCGACTTGGCACACCAAATTTTGTTCTTCTAGGTTGAAGCGTTCGTCGACAGTAGCAGTTTTTATATTTAGGTTTCCCTCTGTTCTTTCCTATATAGAAAGATGAATTTGGAACTCTAAATCCAACATGGTTTGTAGTAGCTCTTTGAAACTTGACAAAATAAAGGAGTTCTCAGTTTTGTCTCTATGGATTGTTTCCTCTTCAAGTAGCCCTAGGCACAGACTGTGGAAAGCACTTTCATTGAGATGGGTTGCCAAGCTTCTAAGAAATAACGAGTTTCCGAAATACCAGCAAATATTGTTTCACACAATCTTGTTGATCCTTGGTGGTAATGATCAGTATACAAATCCCACTTGGCTCACCAAATTTTGTTCTTCTAGGTTGAAGCGTTCGTCTACAGTACCAGTTTTTATATTTAAGTTTCCCTCGGTTCTCTCCTATATAGATAGATGAATTTGGAACTCTAAATCCAACATGGTTTGTAGTAGCTCTTTGAAACTTGACAATATAAAGGAGTTCTCAGATTTGCCTCTATGGTTTGTTTCCTCTTCAAGTAGCCCTAGGCACAGACTGTGGAAAAGCACTTTCATTGAGAGGGGTTGCCAAGCTTCTAAGAAATAACGAGTTTCCGAAATACCAGCAAATATTTTTTCCACCCAATCTTGATGATACTTGTTGCTAATGATCAGTACACATATCCCACTTGGCTCACCAAATTTAGTTCTTCTAGGTTGAAGCGTTCGTGTACAGTAGCAGTTTTTATATTTAGGTTTAACTCTGTTCTCTCCTATACAGATAGATGAATTTGGAACTCTAAATCCAACATGGTTTGTAGTAGCTCTTTGAAACTTGACAAAATAAAGGAGTTCTCAGTTTTGTCTCTATGGTTTGTTTCCTCTTCAAGTAGCCCTAGGCACAGACTGTGGAAATAGCACATTCATTGAGAGGGGTTGCCCAGCTTCTAAGAATTTACGAGTTTCCGAAATACCAGCAAATATTTTTTCACCCAATCTTGATGATACTTGGAGCTAATGATCAGTACACAAATCCGACTTGGCACACCAAATTTTGTTCTTCTAGGTTGAAGCGTTCGTCGACAGTAGCAGTTTTTATATTTAGGTTTCCCTCTGTTCTTTCCTATATAGAAAGATGAATTTGGAACTCTAAATCCAACATGGTTTGTAGTAGCTCTTTGAAACTTGACAAAATAAAGGAGTTCTCAGTTTTGTCTCTATGGTTTGTTTCCTCTTCAAGTAGCCCTAGGCACAGACTGTGGAAAGCACTTTCATTGAGATGGGTTGCCAAGCTTCTAAGAAATAGCGAGTTTCCGAAATACCAGCAAATATTATTTCACACAATCTTGTTGATCCTTGGTGGTAATGATCAGTATACAAATCCCACTTGGCTCACCAAATTTTGTTCTTCTAGGTTGAAGCGTTCGTCTACAGTAGCAGTTTTTATATTTAGGTTTCTCTCTGTTCTCTCCTATATAGATAGATGAATT
>NW_027512157.1:0-16727 GCF_048772815.1 Callospermophilus lateralis
GTTTCACTCTGTTCTCTCCTATATAGACAGATGAATTTGGAACTCAAAATCCAATATCGTTTGTAGTAGCTCTTTGATACTGGACAAAATAAAGGAGTTCTCAGTTTTGTCTCTATGGTTTGTTTCCTCTTCAAGTAGCCCTAGGCACAGAAGGTGAAAAAGCACTTTCATTGAGAGGGGTTGCCAAGCTTCCATGAAAGTACGAGTTTCCGAAATACCAGCAAATATTTATTCACCCAATCTTGATGATACGTGGTGGTAATGACAAGTACAAAAATCCCACTTGGCTCACCAAATTTTGTTCTTCTAGGTTGAAGCTTTCGTTTACAGTAGCAGTTTTCATTTTTAGGTTGCACTCTGTTCTCTCCTATATTGATAGATGAATTTGGAACTCTAAATCCAACATGGTTTGTAGTAGCTCTTTGAAACTTGACAAAATAAAGGAGTTTTCAGTTTAGTCTCTATGATTTGTTTCCGTTTCATGTAGCCCTAAGCAGAGACTGTGGAAAAGCACTTTCATTGAAAGGGGTTGCCAAGCTTCCAAGAAATAACGAGTTTCGAAATACCAGCAAATATTTTTTACCCAATGTTGATGATACTTGGTGGTAATGATCAGTACACAAATCCCACTTGGCTCACCAAATTTTGTTCTTCTAGGTTGAAGCGTTCGTTTACAGTCGCAGTTTTTATTTTTAGGTTTCACTGGGTTCTCTCCTATATAGATAGATGAATTTGGAACTCTAAATCCAACATGGTTTGTAGTAGGTCTTTGAAACTTGAAAAAATAAGGGAGTTCTCAGTTTTGTCTCTATGGTTTGTTTCCTCTTCAAGTAGCCCTAGGCACAGACGGTGGATAAGCACTTTCATTGAGAGGTGTTGCCAAGCTTCTAAGAAATAACGAGTTTCCGAAATACCAGCAAATATTTTTTCACCCAATCTTGATGATACTTGGTGGTAGGGACAAGTGCACAAATCCCACTTGGCTCACCAAATTTTGTTCTTCTAGTTTGAAGCGTTCGTCTACAGTAGCAGTTTTTATATTTATTTTTGCCTCTGTTCTTTCCTATATAGATAGATGAATTTGGAACTCTAAATCCAACATGGTTTGCAGTAGATCTTTGAAACTTGAGAAAATAAAGTAGTTCTCAGTTTTGTCTCTATGGATTGTCTCCTCTTCAAGTAGCCCTTGGCACAGACGGTGGAAAAGCACTTTCATTGAGAGGGGTTGCCAAGCTTCTAAGAAATAACGAGTTTCTGAAATACCAGCAAATATTTTTTCAACCAATCTTGATGATATTGGTGGTAATGATCGGTACACAAATCCCACTTGACTGACCAAATTTTGTTCTTCTAGGTTGATGCGTTCGTTTTCAGTAGCAGTTTTTAATTTTAGGTTTCACTCTGTTCTCTCCTATATAGATAGATGAATTTTAACTCTAAATCCAACATGGTTTGTAGTAGCTCTTTGAAACTTGAAAAATAAAGGAGTTCTCAGTTTTGTGTCTACGGTTTGTTTCCTCTTCAAGTAGCCCTATGCACAGACGGAGGAAAAGCACTTTAATTGAGAGGGGTTGCCAAGCTTCCAAGAAATTAGGAGTTTCCGAAATACCAGCAAATATTTTTTCACCCAATCTTGATGATACTTGGTGGTAATGATCAGAACACAAATCCCACTTAACTCACCAAATTTTGTTCTTCTAGGATGATGCTTTCGTTTTCAATAGGAGTTTTTATTTTTAGGTTTCCCTCTGTTCTCTCCTATATAGATAGATGAATTTGGAACTCTAAATCCAGCATGGTTTGCAGTAGCTCTTTGAAACTTGACAAAATAAAGGAGTTCTCAGTTTTGTATCTATGGTTTGTTTCCTCTTCAAGTAACCCTGGCACAGACTGTGGAAAAGCACTTTCATTGAGAGGGGTTGCCAAGCTTCTAAGAAATAATGAGTTTCCGAAATACCAGCAAATATTTTTTCACCCAATATTGATGATATTTGGTGGTAAGGACAAGTACACAAATCCCACTTGGCTCACCAAATTTTGTTCTTCTAGGTTGAAGCGTCCGTCTACTGTAGCAGTTTTTATATTTAGGATTCCCTCTGTTCTCTGATATATAGATAGATGAATTTGGACATCTAAATCCAACATGGTTTGCAGTAGCTCTTTGAAACTTGATAAAATAAAGTAGTTCTCAGTTTTGTCTCTATGTTTTGTTTCCTCTTCAAGTAGTCTAATGCACAGACTGTGGAAAAGCACTTTCATTGAGACGGGTTGCCAAGCTTCTAAGAAATAACGAGGTTCCGAAATACCAGCAAATATTTTTTCACCGAATCTTGATTTTACTTTTTGGTAATGATCAGTACACAAATCCTCTTGGCTCACCAAATTTTGTTCTTCTAGGTGAAGCGTTCGTTTACAGTAATAGTTTTTAATTTTTAGGTTTCACTCTGTTCTCTCCTATATAGATAGATGAATTTGGAACTCTAAATCCAACATGGATTGCAGTAGCTCTTTGAAACTTGATAAAATAAAGGAGTTCTCAGTTTTGTATCTATGGTTTGTTTCCTCTTCAAAAAGCCCTGGCACAGACTGTGGAAAAGCACATTCATTGAGAGGGGTTGCCAAGATTCTAAGAAATAACGAGTTTCCGAAATACCAGCAAATATTTTTTCACCCAATGTTCATCATACGTTGTGGTAATGACATGTACATAAATCCCACTTGGCACCCCAAATTTTGTTCTTGTAGGTTGATGCGTTCGTTTACAGTAGCAGAAATAACAAGTTTCCGAAATACCAGCAAATATTTTATCACCCAATGTTGATGATACTTGGTGGAAATGATCAGTACACAAATCCCACTTGGCTCACCAAATTTTGTTCTTCTAGGTTGAAGCGTTCGTCTAGTGTAGCAGTTTTTATATTTAGGTTTCCCTCTGTTCTCTCCTATATAGAAGATGAATGTGGAACTCTGAATCCAACATGGTTTGTAGTAGCTCTTTGAAACTTGACAAAATAAAGGAGTTCTCAGTTTTGTCTCTATGATTTTTTTCCGCTTCAAGTAGCCCAAAGCAGAGACTGTGGAAAAGCACTTTCATTGAGAGAGGTGGCCAGGCTTCCAAAAAATAACGAGTTTCCAAAATACCAGCAAATATTTTTTCACCGAATCCAGATGATACTTGGTGGTAAGGACAAGTACACAAATCCCACTTGGCTCACCAAATTTTGTTCTGTTATGTTGAAGCGTTCGTCTACAGTAGCAGTTTTTATATTTAGCTTTCACTCTGTTCTCTGCTATATAGATAGATGAATTTGGAACTCTAATCCAACATGGTTTGCAGTAGCTCTTTGAAACTTGACAAAATAAAGTAGTTCTCAGTTTTGTCTCAATGGTTTGTTTCCTCTTCAAGTACCCCTAAAAACAGACTTTGGAAAAGCACTTTCATTGAGAGGGGTTGCCAAGCTTCTAAGAAATAACGAGTTTCCGAAATACCATCAAATATTTTTTCACCGAATCTTGATGATACTTGGTGGTAATGATCAGTACACAAATCCCACTTGGCTCACCAAATTTTGTTCTTCTAGTTTGAAGCGTTCCTTTACAGTAGAGGTTTTTATTTTTAGGTTTCCCTCTGTTATCTTTTATAGAGATAGATGAATTTGGAACTCTAAATCCAACATGGTTTGCAGTAGCTCTTTGAAACTTGACAAAATAAGGTAGTTCTCAGTTTTGTCTCTATGTTTTGTTTTCTCTTCAAGTAGTCCTAGGCACAGACTGTGGAAAAGCACTTTCATTGAGAGGGTTTGCCAAGCTTCTAAGAAATAACGAGTTTCCGAAATAGCAGCAAATATTTTTTCACCCAATGTTGATGATACTTGGTGGTAATGATCAGTACACAAATCCCACTTGGCTCACCAAATTTTGTTCTTCTACGTTGAAGAATTCGACTACTGTAGCAGTTTTTACATTTAGGTTTCACTCTGTTCTCTTCAATATAGACAGATTAATTTGGAACTCTAAATACAATATGGTTTGTAGTAACTCATTGAAACTTGACAAAATAAAGGAGTTCTCAGTTTTGTCTCTATGGTTTGTTTCGTCTTCAAGTAGCCCTAGGCAGAGACGGTGGAAAAGCACTTTCATTTAGAGGGGTTGCCAAGCTTCTAAGAAATAATGAGTATTCGAAATACCAGCAAATATTTTTTCACCCAATGTTGATGATATTTCGTGGTAATGATGAGTACACAAATACCACTTGGCTCACCAAATTTTGTTCTTCTAGGTTGAAGTGTTCGTCTACTGTAGCAGTTTTTATATTTAGGTTTCACTCTGTTCTCTCCTATATAGATAGATGAATTTGGAACTCTAAATCCAAAATAGTTTGCAGTAGCTCTTTGAAACTTGACAAAATAAATGAGTTCTCAGTTTTGTCTCTATGATTTGTTTCCGCTTCATGTAGCCCTAAGCAGAGACTGCGGGAAAGCCCTTTCATTGCAAAGGGTTGCCAAGCTTCCAAGAAAAAACGAGTTTCCGAAGTAGCAGCAAATATTTTTCACCAAATGTTGATGATACGTTGTGGTAATGACAAGTACACAAATCCCACTTGCCTCACCAAATTTTGTTCTTCTAGGTTGAAGCGTTCGTCTACAGTAGAAGTTTTTATAATTAGTTTTCCCTCTGTTCTCTCCTATATAGATAGATGAATTTGGAACTCTAAATCCAACATGGTTTGTAGTAGCTCTTTGAAACTTGACAATGTAAAGGAGTTCTCAGTTTTGTCTCTATGATTTGTTTCCGCTTCAAGTAGCCCTAAGGAGAGACTTTGGAAAAGCACTTTTATTGAAAGGGGTTGCCAAGCTTCCAAGAAATTACGCGTTTCCGAAATACCAGCAAATATTTTTTCACCAAACCTTGATGATACTTGGTGGTAATGATCAGTACACAAATCCCAAGTGGCTCACCAAATTTTGTTCTTCTAGGTTAAAGCGTTCGTTTACAGTAGCAGTTTTTATATTTAGGTTTCACTCTGTTCTCTCCAATATAGATAGATGAATTTGGAACACTAAATCCAACCTGGTTTGTAGTAGCTCTTTGAAACTTGACAAGATAAAGGAGTTCTCAGTTTTGTCTCTATGGTTTGTTTCCTCTTCAAGTAGCCCTAAGCAGAGACTGTGGAAAAGAAATTTCACTGAGTGGGGTAGCCAAGCTTCTAAGAAACTACGAGTTTCCGAAATACCAGCAAATATTTTTTCACCGAATCTTGATGATACTTGGTGGTAATGATCAGTATACAAATTCCACTTGGCTCATCAGATTTTGTTCTTCAAGGTTGAAGCGTTTGTTTACAGCAGCAGTTTTTATATTTAGGTTTCACTCTGTTCACTCCTACATAATAGATGAATTTGGAACACTAAATCCAACCTGGTTTGTAGTAGATCTTTGAAACTTGACAAAATAAAGGAGTTCTCAGTTTTGTCTCTATGGTTTGTTTCCTCTTCAAGTAGCCCTAGGCACAGACTGTGGAAAAGCACTTTCATTGAGAGGGGTTGCCAAGCTTCTAAGAAACAACGAGTTTCCGATATACCAGCAAATATTTTTTCACCCAATCTTGATGATACTTGGTGGTAAGGATCGGTACACAAATCCAACATGGCTCTCCAAATTTGGTTCTTCTAGGTTGAAGCGTTCGTCTACAGGGCTAGATTTAATATTTAGGTTTCACTCTGTTCTCTCCTATATAGATAGATGAATTTGGAACTCTAAATCCAACATGGTTTGTAGTAGCTCTTTGAAACCTGACGAAATAAAGGAGTTCTCAGTTTTGTCTGAATGATTTGTTTCTGCTTCAAGTAGCCCGAAGCAGAGACTGTGGAAAAACACTTCCATTGAGAGGGGTTGCGAAGCTTCTAAGAAATAACGAGTTTCCGAAATACCAGCAAATATTTTTTTCACCTAATCTGGATGATACGTGGTGGTAATGACAGTACACAAATCCCACTTGGCTCACCAAATTTTGTTCTTCTAGGTTGAAGCGTTCGTTTACAATAGCAGTTTTTATTTTTATGTTTCACTCTGTTCTCTCCAATATAGATAGATGAATTTGGAATTCTAAATCCAATATGGTTTGTAGTAGCTCTTTGAAACTTGACAAAATAAAGGAGTTCTCAGTTTTGTCTCTATGGTTTGATTCCTCATCAAGTAGCCCTAGGCACAGACGGTGGAAAAGCACTTTCAATGAAAGGGGTTGCAAAGCTTCTAAGAAATAACGAGTTTCCGAAATACCAGCAAATATTTTTTCACCGAATCTTGATGATACTTGGTGGTAATGGCAACTCCACAAATCCCACTTGGCTCACCAAATTTTGTTCTTCTAGGTTGAAACGTTCGTTTACAGTAGCAGTTTTTATTTTTAGGTTTCACTCTGTTCTCTCCTATATAGATAGATGAATTTGGAACCCTAATCCAACATGGTTTGTAGTAGCTCTGTGAAACTTCACAATAAAGGAGTTCTCAGTTTTGTCTCTATGGTTTGTTTCCTCTTCAAGTAGCCCTAGGAACAGACTGTGGAAAAGCACTTTCCTTGAGGGTGTTTCCAAGCTTCTAAGAAATAACAAGTTTCTGAAATACCAGCAAATATTTTTTCACCCAATCTTGATCATACTTGGTGGTAAGGATCGGTACACAAATCACTCTTGACTCACCAAATTTTGTTCTTCTAGGTAGAAGCGTTGGTTTACAGTAGAAGTTTATATATTTAGGTTTCCCTCTGTTCTCTCCTATATAGATAGATGAATTTGGAACTATAATTCAAACATGGTGTGTAGTAGCTCTTTGATACTTGACAAAATAAAGGAGTTCTCAGTTTTGTCTCTATGATTTGTTTACTCTTCAAGTAGCCCTAGGCACAGACGGGGGAAAAGCCCTTTTATTGAGAGGGGTTGCCAAGCTTCTAAGAAATAACGATTTTCCGAAATACCAGCAAATATTCTTTCACCCAATCTTGCTGATACTTGGTGGTAATGATCAGTACACAATTCCCACTTGGCTCACCTTATTTTGTTCTTCTAGGTTGAAGCGTTCGTTTACAGTAGCAGTTTTTATTTTTAGGTTTCACTCTGTTCTCTCCTATAAAGATAGATGAATTTGGAACTCTAAATCCAACATGGTTTCCAGTAGCTCTTTGAAACTTGACAAAATAAAGGAGTTCTCAGTTTTGTCTCTATGGTTTGTTTCCTCTTCAAGTAGCCCTAGGCACAGACTGTGGAAAAGCACTTTCATTGAGATCCGTTGCCAAGCTTCCAAGAAATTAGAGTTTCCGAAATACCAGCAAATATTTTTTCACCCAATCTTGATGATACTTGGTGCTAATGATCAGTACACAAATCCCACTTGACTCACCAAACTTTGTTCTTCTAGGTTGATGCGTTCGTTTTCAGTAGCAGTTTTTATTTTTAGGTTTCACTCTGTTCTGTCCTATATAGATAGATGAATTTGGAACACTAAATCAAACATGGTTTGTAGTAGCTCTTTGAAACTTGACAAAATAATGGAGTTCTCAGTTTTGTCTCTATGTTTTGTATCCCCTTCAAATAGCCCTAAGCTAGACTGTGGAAAAGCACTTTCTTTGAGAGGGGTTGCCAAGCTTCCAAAAAATTACGAGTTTCCGAAATACCATCAAATATTTTTTCACCGAATCTTGATGATACTTGGTGGAAATGATCAGTACACAAATCACACTTGGCTCACCAAATTTTGTTCTTCTAGGTTGAAGCTTTCGTCTACAGTAGCAGTTTTTATATTTAGGTTTCACTCTGTTCTCTGCTATATAGATAGATGAATTTGGAACTCTAAATCAATCATGGTTTGTAGTAGCTATTTGAAACTTGACAAAAGAAAGGAGTTCTCAATTTTGTCTCTATTGCTTGTTTCCTCTTCAATTAGCCCTAGGCACCGACGGTGGAAAAGCACTTTTATTGAGAGGGGTTGCCAAGCTTCTAAGAAATAATGAGTTTCCGAATACCAGCAAATATTTTTTCACCCAATGTTGATAATACTTGGTGGTAATGATCAGTACTCAAATCCCACTTGGCTCACAAAATTTTGTTCTTCTAGGTTGAAGCATTCGTCTACCTTAGCAGTTTTTATATTTAGGTTTCACTCTGTTCTCTCCTATATAGATAGATATATTTTTAACTCTAAAACCAACATGGTTTGTAGTAGCTCTTTGAAACTTGACAAAATAAAGGAGTTCTCAGTTTTGTCACTATGATTTGTATCAGCTTCAAGTAGCCCTAAGCAGAGACTGTGGAAAAGCACTTTCATTGAGAGGGGTTGCCAAGCTTCTAAGAAATAACCTGTTTCCGAAATTCCAGCAAATATTTTTTCACGCAATCTTGATGACACTTGGTTTTAATGATCTGTACACAAATCCCACTTGGCTCACCAAATTTTGTTCTTCTAGGTTTAAGCATTCTTCTACAGTAGCAGTTTTTATATTTAGGTTTCACTCTGTTGTCTGCTATATAGATAGATGAATTTGGAACTCTAAATCCAACATGGTTTGTAGTAGCTCTTTGAAACTTGACAAAATAATGGAGTTCTCAGTTTTGTCTCTATGGTTTGTTTCCTCTTCAAGTAGCATTAGGCACAGACTGTGGAAAACCACTTTCATTGAGAGGGGTTGCCAAGCTTCTAAGAAATAACGAGTTTCCGAAATACCAGCAAATATTTTTTCACCTAATCTTGATGATACTTTTTGGTGATGATCAGTAAACAAATTCCACTTGGCTCACCAAATTTTGTTCTTCTAGGTTGAAGCGTTCGCAATTTTTATATTTCGGTTTCAATCTGTTCTCTCCAATATAGATAGATGAATTTGGAACTCTAAATCCAACATGGTATGTAGTAGCTCTTTGAAACTTGACAAAATAAAGGAGTTCTCAGTTTTGTCTCTATGGATTGTTTCCTCTTCAAGTAGCCCTAGGCACAGACTGTGGAAAAGCACTTTCATTGAGAGGGGTTGCCAAGCTTCTAAGAAATAACGTGTTTCCGAAATACCAGCAAATATTTTTTCACCCAATCTTTATGATACTTGGAGGTAAGGACAAGTACACAAATCCCACTTGGCTCACCAAACTTTGTTCTTCTAGGTTGAAGCATTCGTCTACAGTAGCAGTTTTTATTTTTACGTTTTACTCTGTTCTCTCCTATATAGATAGATGAATTTGGAACTCTAAATCCAAAATGGTTTGTAGTAGCTCTGTGAAACTTGACAAAGTAAAGGAGTTCTCAGTTTTGTCTCTATTATTTGTTTGAGCTTCATGTAGCACTAAGCAGAGACTGTGGAAAAGAACTTTCATTGAAAGGGGTTGCCAAGCTTCCAAGAAATCATGAGTTTCCGAAATACCAGCAAATATTTTGTCTCCCAATGTTGATGATACGTGGTGGTAATGATCGGTACACAAATCCCACTTGGCTCACCAAATTTTGTTCTTCTAGGTTGAAGCGTTCATCTACAGTAGCAGTTTATATATTTATGTTTCACTCTGTTCTCTGCTATATAGACAGATGAATTTGGAACTCTAAATCCAACATGGTTTGTAGTAGCTCTTTGAATCTTTGCAAAATAAAGGAGTTCTCAGTTTTGTCTCTATGGTTTATTTCCTCTTCAAGTAGCCTTAGGCACAGACGGTGGAAAAGCACTTTCATTGAGAGGGCTTGCCAAACTTCTAAGAAATAACGAGTTTCCGAAATACCAGAAAATATTTTTTCACCCAATGTTGATGATACTTGGTGGCAATGATCAGTACACGAATCCCACTTGGCTCACCAAATTTTGTTCTTCTAGGTTGAAGCGTTCGTCTACTGTAGCAGTTTTTATATTTAGGTTTCCCTCTGTTCTCTCCTATATAGATAGAGGAATTTTGAACTCTAAATCCAACATGGTTTGCAGTAGCTCTTTGAAACTTGAGAAAATAACGTAGTTCTCAATTTTGTCTCTATGTTTTTTTTCCTCTTCATGTAGTCCTAGGCACAGACTGTGGAAAAGCACTTTCATTGAGAGGGTTGCCAAGCTTCTAAGAAATAACGAGTTTCCGAAATACCAGCAAATATTTTTTCACCGAATCTTTATGATACTTGGTGGTAATGATCAGTACACAAATCCCACTTGGCTCAAGAAATTTTGTTATTCTAGGTTGAGCGTTCGTCTACAGTAGCAGATTTATATTAGGTTTCACTCTGTTCTCTCCTATATAGAAAGATGAATTCGGAACTCTAAATCCAATATGGTTTGTAGTAGCTCTTTGAAACTTTACAAAATAAAGGAGTTCTCAGTTTTGTCTCTATAGTTTGATTCCTCTTCAAGTAGCCCTTGGCACAGATGGTGGAAAAGCACTTTCATTGAAGGAGGTGAATGCTTCCAAGAAATTACGATTTTCCAAAATACCAGCAAATATATTTTCACCCAATCTTGATGATACTTGGTGGTAATGATCAGTACAAAAATCTCACGTGGCTCACCAAATTTTGTTCTTCTAGGTTGAAGCGTTCGTCTACAGTAGCAGTTTTTATATTTAGGTTTCTCTCTGTTCTCTCCTATAGATAGATGAATTTGGAACTCTAAATCCAACATGGCTTGTAGTAGCTCTTTGAAACTTGACAAAATAAAGGATTTCTAAATTTTGTCTCTAAGGTTTGTTTTCTCTTCAAGTAGCCCTAGGCAAAGACTGTGGAAAAGCACTTTCATTGAGAGGTGTTGCCAAGCTTCTAAGAAATAACGAGTTTCCGAAATACCAGCAAATATTTTTTCACCCAATCTTGATGATACTTTGTGGTAATGATCAGTTATCAAATCGCACTTGGCTCACCAGATATTGTTCTTGTAGTTTGAAGCGTTCGTCTACAGTAGCAGTTTTTATTTTTAGGTTTCTCTCTGTTCTCTCCTATAGATAGATGAATTTGGAACTCTAAATCCAACATGGTTTGCAGTAGCTCTTTGAAATAAGACAAATATAGTAGTTCTCAGTTTTGTCTTTTTGATTTGTTTCCTATTCAACTAGCCCTAGGCACAGACTGTGGAAAAGCACTTTCATTGAGAGGGGTTGCCAAGCTTCTAAGAAATAACGAGTTTCTGAAATACCAGCAAATATTTTCTCACCCAATCCTGATGATACGTGGTGTTAATGACAAGTCCACAAATCCCACTTGGCTCACCAAATTTTGTTCTTCTAGGTTGAAATGTTCGTCTACAGTAGCAGTTTTTATATTTAGGTTTCACTATGTTCTCTCCTATATAGATAGACGAATTTGGAACTCTAAATCCAACATGGTTTGTAGTAGTTCTTTGAAACTTGACAAAATAAAGGAGTTCTCAGTTTTGTCTCTATTATTTGTTTCCTCTTCAAGTAGCCCTAGGCACAGACTGTGGAAAAGCACTTTCATTGAGAGGGGTTGCCAAGCTTCTAAGAAATAACGGGTTTCCGAAATACCAGCAAATATTTTTTCACCCAATCTTTATGATACTTGGAGGTAAGGACAAGTCCACAAATCCCACTTGGCTCACCAAATTTTGTTCTTCTAGGTTTAAGTGTTAGTCTACAGTAGCAGTTTTTATATTTAGGTTTCAATCTGTTCTCTGCTATATAGATAGATGAATTTGGAACTAAATCCATCATGGATTGTAGTGGCTCTTCGAAACTTGACAAAATAAAGGAGTTCTCAGTTTTGTCTCTATGGGTTTTTCCTCTTCAAGTAGCCCTAGGCACAGACTGTGGAAAAGCACTTTCATTGAGAGGGGTTGTCAAGCTTCTAAGAAATAACGAGTTTCCGAAATACCAGCAAATATTTTTTCATCCAATGATATTATTTGGTGGTAATGACAAGTACACAAATCCCACTTGGCTCACCAAATTTTGTTCTTCTAGGTTGAAGCGTTCGTCTACAGTAGCAGTTTTATATTTAGGTTTCACTCTGCTCTCTGCTATATAGATAGATGAATTTGGAACTCTAAATCCAACATGGTTTGTAGTAGCTCTGTGAAACTTGACAAAGTAAAGGAGTTCTCAGTTTTGTCTCTATGATTTGTTTCAGCTTCATGTAGCACTAAGCAGAGAATGTGGAAAAGCACTTTCATTGAAAGGGGTTGCCCTGCTTCCAAGAAATTACGAGTTTCCGAAATACCAGCAAATATTTTGTCTCCCAATGTTGTTGATACGTGGTGGTAATGATTGGTACACAAATCCCACTTGGCTCACCAAATTTTGTTCTTCTAGGTTGAAGCGTTCGTCTACATTAGAAGTTTTTATATTTAGGTTTCACTCTGTTGTCTGCTATATAGATAGATGAATATGGAACTCTAAATCCAACATGGTTTGTAGTAGCTCTTTGAAACTTGACAAAATAATGGAGTTCTCAGTTTTGTCTCTATGGTTTGTTTCCTCTTCAAGTAGCATTAGGCACAGACTGTGGAAAACCACTTTCATTGAGAGGGGTTGCCAAGCTTCTAAGAAATAACGAGTTTCCGAAATACCAGCAAATATTTTTTCACCTAATCTTGATGATACTTTTTGGTGATGATCAGTAAACAAATTCCACTTGGCTCACCAAATTTTATTCTTCTAGGTTGAAGCGTTCGCAATTTTTATATTTCGGTTTCAATCTGTTCTCTCCAATATAGATAGATGAATTGGGAACTCTAAATCCAACATGGTATGTAGTAGCTCTTTGAAACTTGACAAAATAAAGGGAGTTCTCAGTTTTGTCTCTATGGTTTGTTTCCTCTTCAAGTAGCCCTAGGCACAGACTGTGGAAAAGCACTTTCATTGAGAGGGGTTGCCAAGCTTCTAAGAAATAACGTGTTTCCGAAATACCAGCAAATATTTTTTCACCCAATCTTTATGATACTTGGAGGTAAGGACAAGTACACAAATCCCACTTGGCTCACCAAACTTTGTTCTTCTAGGTTGAAGCATTCGTCTACAGTAGCAGTTTTTATTTTTACGTTTTACTCTGTTCTCTCCTATATAGATAGATGAATTTGGAACTCTAAATCCAAAATGGTTTGTAGTAGCTCTGTGAAACTTGACAAAGTAAAGGAGTTCTCAGTTTTGTCTCTATTATTTGTTTGAGCTTCATGTAGCACTAAGCAGAGACTGTGGAAAAGCACTTTCATTGAAAGGGGTTGCCAAGCTTCCAAGAAATCATGAGTTTCCGAAATACCAGCAAATATTTTGTCTCCCAATGTTGATGATACGTGGTGGTAATGATCGGTACACAAATCCCACTTGGCTCACCAAATTTTGTTCTTCTAGGTGGAAGCGTTCGACTACAGTAGCAGTTTTGATATTTAGGTTTCCCTCTGTTCTCTGCTATATAGATAGATGAATTTGGAACTCTAAATCCAACATGATTTGTAGTACCTCTTTGAAACTTGACAAAATAAAGGAGTTCTCAGTTTTGTCTCTATGGTTTGTTTCCGCTTCAAGTAGCAATAGGCACAGACGGTGGAAAAGCACTTTCATTTAGAGGGGTTGCCAAGCTTCTAAGAAATAACGTGTTTCCGAAATACCAGCAAATATTTTTTCACCCAATCTTTATGATACTTGGAGGTAAGGACAAGTACACAAATCCCACTTGGCTCACCAAACTTTGTTCTTCTAGGTTGAAGCATTCGTCTACAGTAGCAGTTTTTATTTTTACGTTTTACTCTGTTCTCTCCTATATAGATAGATGAATTTGGAACTCTAAATCCAAAATGGTTTGTAGTAGCTCTGTGAAACTTGACAAAGTAAAGGAGTTCTCAGTTGTGTCTCTATTATTTGTTTGAGCTTCATGTAGCACTAAGCAGAGACTGTGGAAAAGCACTTTCATTGAAAGGGGTTGCCAAGCTTCCAAGAAATCATGAGTTTCCGAAATACCAGCAAATATTTTGTCTCCCAATGTTGATGATACGTGGTGGTAATGATTGGTACACAAATCCCACTTGGCTCACCAAATTTTGTTCTTCTAAGTTGAAGCGTTCGACTACTGTAGCAGTTTTGATATTTAGGTTTCACTCTGTTCTCTGCTATATAGATAGATGAATTTGGAACTCTAAATCCAACATGATTTGTAGTAGCTCTTTGAAACTTGACAAAATAAAGGAGTTCTCAGTTTTGTCTCTATGGTTTGTTTCCTCTTCAAGTAGCAATAGGCACAGACGGTGGAAAAGCACTTTCATTTAGAGGGGTTGCCAAGCTTCTAAGAAATAGCGAGTTTCCGAAATACCACCAAATATTTTTTCACGCAATCTTGATGACACTTGGTGGTAATGATCTGTACACAAATCCCACATGGCTCACCAAATTTTGTTCTTCTAGGTTTAAGCGTTTTTCTACAGTAGCAGTTTTTATATTTAGGTTTCACTCTGTCTCTCTTATATAGATAGATGAATTTGGAATTCTAAATCCAATATGGTTTGTAGTAGCTCTTTGAAACTTGACAAAGTAAAGCAGTTCTCAGTTTTGTCTCTGTGATTTGTTTCAGCTTCATGTAGCACTAAGCAGAGACTGTGGAAAAGCACTTTCATTGAAAGGGGTTGCCAAGCTTCCAAGAAATCAAGAGTTTCCGAAATACCAGCAAATATTTTGTCTCCCAATGTTGATGATACGTGGTGGTAATGAACGGTACACAAATCCCACTTGGCTCACCAAATTTTGTTCTTCTAGGTTTAAGCGTTCGTCTACAGTAGCAGTTTTTATATTTAGGTTTCACTCTGTCTCTCTTATATAGATAGATGAATTTGGAATTCTAAATCCAATATTGTTTGTAGTAGATCTTTGAAACTTGACAAAGTAAAGGAGTTCTCAGTTTTGTCTCTATGATTTGTTTCCGCTTCATGTAGCCCTAAGCAGAGACTGTGGAAAAGCACTTTCATTGAAACGGGTTGCCGAGCTTCCAAGAAATTACGATTTTCCAAAATACCAGCAAATTTTTTTTCACCCAATGTTTATGATACGTGGTGGTAATGATCAGTACACAAATCCCACTTGGCTCACCATATTTTGTTCTTCTAGGTTGAAGCGTTCGTCTACAGTAGCAGTTTTTATATTTAGGTTTCACTATATTCTCTGCTATAAAGATAGATTAATTTGGAACTCGAAAACCAACATGGTTTGTAGTAGCTCTGTGAATCTTGACAAAGTAAAGGAGTTCTCAGTTTTGTCTCTATGATTTGTTTCAGCTTCATGTAGCACTAAGCAGAGACTGTGGAAAAGCACTTTCATTGAAAGGGGTTGCCAAATTTCCAAGAAATCAGGAGTTTCCGAAATACCAGCAAATATTTTGTCTCCCAATGTTGATGATACGTGGTGGTAATGATCGGTACACAAATCCCACTTGGCTCACCAAATTTTGTTTTTCTAGGTTGAAGCGTTCGACTACAATAGCAGTTTTCATATTTAGGTTTCACTCTGTTCTCTGCTATATAGATAGATGGATTTGGAACACTAAATCCAACATGGTTTGTTGTAGCTCTTTGAAAGTTGACATAATAATGGAGTTCACAGTTTTGTCTCTATGGTTTGTTTCCTCTTCGAGTAGCCCTAGGCACAGACTGTGGAAAATCACTTTCATTGAGAGGGGTTGCCAAGCTTCTAAGAAATAACGAGTTTCCGAATTACCAGCAAATATATTTTCACCCAATCTTGATAATACTTGGTGGTGATGATCAGTACACAAATCCCACTTGGCTCACCATATTTTGTTCTTCTAGGTTGAAGCGTTCATCTACAGTAGCAGTTTTTATATTTAGGTTTCACTCTATTCTCTGCTATAAAGATAGATGAATTTGGAACACTGAATCGAACATGGTTTGTTGTAGCTCTTTTAAACTTGACAAAATAAAGGAGTTCTCAGTTTTGTCTCTATGATTTGTTTCCGCTTCAAGTAGCCTTAAGCAGAGACTGTGGAAAAGCACTTTCATTGAGAGGGGTTGCCAAGCTTCCAAGAAATTATGAGTTTCCGAAATACCAGCAAATATTTTTTCAACCAATCTTGATGATACTTGGTCGTAATGATCAGTACACAAATCACACTTGGCTCACGAAGTTTTGTTCTTCTAGGTTGAAGCATTCGTCTACAGTAGCAGTTTTTATATTTATTTTTCACTCTGTTCTCTGCTATATAGATAGATGAATTTGGAACTCTAAATCCATCATGGTTTGTAGTGGCTCTTCGAAACTTGACAAAATAAAGGAGTTCTCAGTTTTGTCTCTATGGTTTGTTTCCTCTTCAAGTAGCCCTAGGCACAGACTGTGGAAAAGCACTTTCATTGAGAGGGGTTGACAAGCTTCTAAGAAATAACGAGTTTCCAAAATACCAGCAAATATTTTTTCATCCAATGATGATATTTGGTGGTAATGACAAGTATACAAATCCCACTTGGCTCACCAAATTTTGTTCTTCTAGGTTTAAGCGTTCGACTACAGTAGCAGTTTTCATATTTAGGTTTCACTCTGTTCTCTCCTATATAGATAGATGAATTTGGAACTCTAAATCCAATATGGTTTGTAGTAGCTCTTTGAAACTTGACAAAGTAAAGGAGTTCTCAGTTTTGTCTCTGTGATTTGTTTCAGCCTCATGTAGCACTAAGCAGAGACTGTGGAAAAGCACTTTCATTGAAAGGGGTTGCCAAGCTTCCAAGAAATCACGATTTTCCGAAATACCAGCAAATAATTTGTCTCCCAATGTTG
>NW_027512158.1:0-16723 GCF_048772815.1 Callospermophilus lateralis
ACTCTGTTTTGTCCTATATTGACAGATGCAGTTCGAACTCTAAATCAAACATTCTTTGTGCTAGCTTCTTGAAACTTGACAAAATACTGTAGTTCTACGTTCTATCTCTAAGGTTTGTTTCCTCTTGATGTAGCCTAATGCAGGGACTGGCGAATAACACTTTTATTAAAAGGGGTTGCCAAACTTTCAAAAAACTAGAGTCTCCTGAAATCTCAACATATATTTTTTCATCCAATCTTCATGATATATGCAAGTAATGATCAGTATACCATTCCCACTTGGATGCCCAAGTTTTGTTCTTTTAGGTTGAAGCATTCGTTTGCAGGAACAGTTTGAATTTTTAGGTTTCACTCTGTTTTCTCCTACATTGACAGAAGCAGTTAGAACTTTAAATCAAACACGGTTTGTGCTAGCTACTTGAAACATGACACAATAAAGTAGTTCTACGTTCTATCCCTAAGGTTTGTTTCCTCTTGATGTAGCCTTAAGCAGAGACTGGCGAATAACACATTCAATGAAAGGCGTTGTTAGGCTGCCAAAAAACTACAGTCTCCTGAAATCTCATCATATATTTTTTCTTCCGACCTTCATGATACTTTCAAGTAATGAGCAGTGCACCAATCAAACTTGGATGCCCAAGTTTCGTTCTCCTAGGTTGAAGCATTCGTTTGCAGGAACAGTTTGAATTTTTAGGTTTCACTTTGTTTTCTCCTATATTGACAGATGCAGCTAGAACACTAAATCAAACACGGTTTGTGCTAGCTACTTGAAACCTGACACAATAAAGTAGTTCTACATTCTATCCCTAAGGTTTGTTTCCTCTTGATGTAGCCTTCAGCACAGACTGGCGAATAACACTTATATTGAAAGGGGTTGCCAAACTTTCAAAAAACTAGAGTCTCCTGAAATCTCAACATATATTTTATCATCCAATCTTCATGATACATTCAAGGAATCATCAGTACACCATTCCCACGTGGATGCCCACGTTTTGTTCTTCTAGGTTGAAGCATTCGTTTGCAGGAACAGTTTGAATTTGTAGGTTTCAGTCTGTTTTCTCCTATATTGACAGATGCAGTTAGAACTTTAAATCAAACACGGTTTGTGCTAGCTACTTGAAACATGACACAATAACGTAGTTCTATGTTCTATCCCTAAGGTTTGTTTCCTCTTGATGTAGCCTTAAGCAGAGACTGGCGAATAACACATTCAATGAAAGGCGTTGTTAGGCTGCCAAAAAACTACAGTCTCCTGAAATCTCATCATATATTTTTTCTTCCGACCTTCATGATACTTTCAAGTAATGAGCAGTGCACCAATCAAACTTGGATGCCCAAGTTTCGTTCTCCTAGGTTGAAGCATTCCTTTGCAGGAACAGTTTGAATTTTTAGGTTTCACTAAGTTTTGTCCTATATTGACAGATGCAGTTCGAACTCTAAATCAAACACGGTTTGTGCTAGCTTCTTGAAACTTGACAAAATACTATAGTTCTACGTTCTATCCCTAAGGTTTGTTTCCTCTTGATGTAGCCTAATGCAGGGAATGGGGAATAACAATTTTATTGAAAGGGGTTGCCAAACTTCCAAAAACTAGAGTCTTCTGAAATCTCAACACATATTTTTTCATCCAATCTTCATGATACTTTCAAGTAATGATCAGTACACCAATCCCACTTGGATGCTCAAGTTTCATTCTCCTGCGTTGAAGCATCGTTTGCAGGAACAGTTTGAATTATTAGGTTTCACTCTGTTTTCTCATATATTGACAAATGTAGTTCAAACTCTAAATCATACACGGTTTGGGCTAGCTTCTTGAAACTTGACACAATTAAGTAGTTCTACATTCTATCCCTAAGGTTTGTTTCCTCTTGATGTAGCCCTCAGCACAGACTTTCGAATAACACTTATATTGAAAGGGGTTGCCAAACTTTCAAAAAACTAGAGTCTCCTGAAATCTCAACATATATTTTTTCATCCAATCTTAATGATACATTCAAGTAATGATCAGTACACCATTCCCACTTGGATGCCCAAGCTTTGTTCTTCTAGGTTGAAGCATTCGTTTGTAGGAACAGTTTGAATTTTTAGGTTTCACTCTGTTTTCTCCTATATTGACAGATGCAGTTAGAACTTTAAATCAAACACGGTTTGTGCTAGCTACTTGAAACATGACACAATAAAGTAGTTCTACGTTCTATTCCTAAGGTTTGTTTCCTCTTGATGTAGCCTTAAGCAGATACTGGCGAATAACACATTCAATGAAAGGCGTTGTTAGGCTGCCAAAAAACTACAGTCTCCTGAAATCTCATCATATATTTTTTCTTCCGACCTTCATGATACTATCAAGTAATGAGCAGTGCACCAATCAAACTTGGATGCCCAAGTTTCGTTCTCCTAGGTTGAAGCATTCGTTTGCAGGAACAGTTTGAATTTTAAGGTTTCACTCCGTTTGGTCATATATTGACAGATGCAGTTCGAACTCTAAATCAAACACGGTTTGTGCTAGCTTCTTGAAACTTGACAAAATACTGTAGTTCTACGTTCTATCTCTAAGGTTTGTTTCCTCTTGATGTAGCCTAATGCAGGGACTGGCGAATAACACTTTTATTGAAAGGGGTTGAAAACTTCCAAAAACTAGAGTCTTCTGAAATCTCAACATATATTTTTTCATCCAATCTTCATGATACTTTCAAGTAATGATCAGTACACCAATCCCACTTGGATGCTCAAGTTTCCTTCTCCTACGTAGAAGCATTCGTTTGCAGGAACAGTTTGAATTTTTAGGTTTCACTCTGTTTTCTCCTATATTGACAAATGTAGTTCAAACTCTAAATCATACACGGTTTGGGCTAGCTTCTTGAAACTTGACACAATAAAGTAGTTCTACATTCTATCCCTAAGGTTTGTTTCCTCTTGATGTAGCCTTCAGCACAGACTGGCGAATAACACTTTCAATGAAAGGCGTTGTTAGGCTGCCAAAAAACTAGAGTCTCCTGAAATCTCAACACATATTTTTTTTCTGACCTTAATGATACTTTCAAGTAATGAGCAGTACACCAATCAAACATGGATGCCCAACTTTCGTTCTCCTAGGTCGATGCATTCGTTTGCAGTAACAGTTTGAATTTCTAGGTTTCACTCTGTTTTCTCCTATATTGACAGATGCAGCTAGAACTCTAAATCAAACACGGTTTGTGCTAGCTCTTGAAACTTGTCACAATAAAGTAGTTCTACCTTCTATCACTAAGGTTTGTTTAATCTTGATGTAGCCTAATGCAGGGACTGGCGAATAACACTTATATTGAAAGGGGTTGCCAAACTTTCAAAAAAATAGAGTCTCCTCAAATCTCAACATATATTTTTTCATCCATTCTTCATGATACATTCAAGTAATGATCAGTACACCATTCCCACTTGGATGCCCAAGTTTTGTTCTTCTAGATTGAAGCATTCGTTTGCAGGAACAGTTTGAATTTTTAGGTTTCACTCTGTTTTCTCCTATATTGACAGGTGCAGTTAGAACTTTAAATCAAACACGGTTTGTGCTAGCTACTTGAAACATGACACAATAAAGTAGTTCTATGTTCTATCCCTAAGGTTTGTTTCCTCTTGATGTAGCCTTAAGCAGAGACTGGCGAATAACACATTCAATGAAAGGTGTTGTTAGGCTGCCAAAAAACTACAGTCTCCTGAAATCTCATCATATATTTTTTCTTCCGACCTTCATGATACATTCAAGTAATGAGCAGTGCACCAATCAAACTTGGATGCCCAAGTTTCGTTCTCCTAGGTTGAAGCATTCGTTTGCAGTAACAGTTTGAGTTTTTAGGTTTCACTCTGTTTTGTCCTATATTGACAGATGCAGCTAGAACTCTAAATCAAACACGGTTTGTGCTAGCTTCTTGAAACTTGACAAAATACTGTAGTTCTACGTTCTATCTCTAAGGTTTGTTTCCTCTTGATGTAGAGTCATGCAGGGACTGGCGAATAGCACTTTTATTGAAAGGGGTTGCCAAACTTCGAAAACTAGAGTCTTCTGAAATCTCAACATATATTTTTTCATCCAATATTCATGACACTTTCAAGTAATGATCAGTACACCAATCCCACTTGGATGCTGAAGTTTCATTCTCCTACGTTGAAGCATTCATTTGCAGGAACAGTTTCAATTTTTAGGTTTCACTCTGTTTTCTCCTATATTGACAAATGTAGTTCAAACTCTAAATCATACACGGTTTGGGGTAGCTTCTTAAAACTTGACACAATAAAGTATTTCTACATTCTATCTCTAAGGTTTGTTTCCTCTTGATGTAGCCTAAAGCAGGGACTGGCGAATAACACTTATATTGAAAGGGGTTGCCAAACTTTCAAAAAACTAGAGTCTCCTCAAATCTCAACATATATTTTTTCATCCAATCTTCATGATACATTCAAGTAATGATCAGTACACCATTCCCACTTGGATGGCCAAGTTTTGTTCTTCTAGGTTGAAGCATTCGTTTGCAGGAACAGGTTGAATTTTCAGGTTTCACTCTGTTTTCTCCTATATTGACAGATGCAGTTAGAACTTTAAATCAAACAGGGTTTGTGCTAGCTACTTGAAACATGACACAATAAAGTAGTTCTACGTTCTATCCCTAAGGTTTGTTTCCTCTTGATGTAGCCTTAAGCAGAGACTGGCGATTAACACATTCAATGAAAGGCGTTGTTAGGCTGCCAAAAAACTACAGTCTCCTGAAATCTCATCATATATTTTTTCTTCTGACCTTCATGATATTTTCAAGTAATGAGCAGTGCACCAATAAAACTTGGATGCCCAAGTTTCGTTCTGCTAGGTTGAAGCATTCGTTTGCAGGAACAGTTTGAATTTTTAGTTTTCACTCCGTTTGGTCATATATTGACAGATGCAGTTCGAACTCTAAATCAAACACGGTTTGTGCTAGCTTCTAGAAACTTGACAAAATACTGTAGTTCTACGTTCTATCTCTAAGGTTTGTTTCCTCTTGATGAAGCCTAATGCAGGGACTGGCGAATAACACTTTTATTGAAAGGGGTTGAAAACTTCCAAAAATTAGAGTCTTCTGAAATCTCAACATATATTTTTTCATCCAATCTTCATGATACTTTCAAGTAATGATCAGTACACCAATCCCACTTGGATGCTCAAGTTTCCTTCTCCTACGTAGAAGCCTTCGTTTGCAGGAACAGTTTGAATTTTTAGGTTTCACTCTGTTTTCTCCTATATTGACAAATGTAGTTCAAACTCTAAATCATACACGGTTTGGGCTAGCTTCTTGAAACTTGACACAATAAAGTAGTTCTACATTCTATCCCTAAGGTTTGTTTCCTCTTGATGTAGCCTTCAGCACAGACTGGCGAATAACACTTTCAATGAAAGGCGTTGTTAGGCTGCCAAAAAACTAGAGTCTCCTGAAATCTCAACACATATTTTTTTTCTGACCTTAATGATACTTTCAAGTAATGAGCAGTACACCAATCAAACATGGATGCCCAACTTTCGTTCTCCTAGGTCGATGCATTCGTTTGCAGTAACAGTTTGAATTTCTAGGTTTCACTCTGTTTTCTCCTATATTGACAGATGCAGCTAGAACTCTAAATCAAACACGGTTTGTGCTAGCTCTTGAAACTTGTCACAATAAAGTAGTTCTAACTTCTATCTCTAAGGTTTGTTTAATCTTGATGTAGCCTAATGCAGGGATTGGCGAATAACACTTATATTGAAAGGGGTTGCCAAACTTTCAAAAAAATAGAGTCTCCTCAAATCTCAACATATATTTTTTCATCCATTCTTCATGATACATTCAAGTAATGATCAGTACACCATTCCCACTTGGATGCCCAAGTTTTCTTCTTCTAGATTGAAGCATTCGTTTGCAGGAACAGTTTGAAATTTTAGGTTTCACTCTGTTTTCTCCTATATTGACAGGTGCAGTTAGAACTTTAAATCAAACACGGTTTGTGCTAGCTACTTGAAACATGGCACAATAAAGTAGTTCTATGTTCTATCCCTAAGGTTTGTTTCCTCTTGATGTAGCCTTAAGCAGAGACTGGCGAATAACACATTCAATGAAAGGTGTTGTTAGGCTGCCAAAAAACTACAGTCTCCTGAAATCTCATCATATATTTTTTCTTCCGACCTTCATGATACATTCAAGTAATGAGCAGTGCACCAATCAAACTTGGATGCCCAAGTTTCGTTCTCCTAGGTTGAAGCATTCGTTTGCAGTAACAGTTTGAGTTTTTAGGTTTCACTCTGTTTTGTCCTATATTGACAGATGCAGCTAGAACTCTAAATCAAACACGGTTTGTGCTAGCTTCTTGAAACTTGACAAAATAGTGTAGTTCTACGTTCTATCTCTAAGGTTTGTTTCCTCTTGATTTAGCCTAATGCAGGGACTGGCGAATAACACTTTTATTGAAAGGGGTTGCCAAACTTCCAAAAACTAGAGTCTTCTGAAATCTCAACATATATTTTTTCATCCAATATTCATGACACTTTCAAGTAATGATCAGTACACCAAACCCACTTGGATGCTGAAGTTTCATTCTCCTACGTTGAAGCATTCATTTGCAGGAACAGTTTCAATTTTTAGGTTTCACTCTGTTTTCTCCTATATTGACAAATGTAGTTCAAACTCTAAATCATACACGGTTTGGGGTAGCTTCTTGAAACTTGACACAATAAAGTAGTTCTACATTCTATCCCTAAGGTTTGTTTCCTCTTGAAGTAGCCTTCATACAGACTGGCGAATAACACTTTCAATGAAAGTCGTTGTTAGGCTGCCAAAAAACTACAGTCTCCTGAAATCTCATCATATATTTTTTCTTCCAAAATTCATGATACTTTCAAGTAATGAGCAGTGAACCAATCAAACTTTGATGCCCAAGTTTCGTTCTCCTAGGTTGAAGCATTCATTTGCAGGAACAGTTTGAATTTTTAGGTTTCACTTTGTTTTGTCCTATATTGACAGATGCAGTTTGAACTCTAAATCAAACGCGGTTTGTGCTAGCTTCTTGAAACTTGACAAAATACTGTAGTTCTACGTTCTATCTCTAAGGTTTGTTTCCTCATGATGTACCCTAATGCAGGGACTGGCGAATAACACTTTTATTGAAAGGGGTTGCCAAACTTCCAAAAACTAGAGTCTTCTGAAATCTCAACATATATTTTTTCATCCAATCTTCATGACACTTTCACGTAAAGATCAGTACACCAATCCCACTTGGATGCTCAAGTTAAATTCTCCTACTTTGAAGCATTCGTTTGCAGTAACAGTTTGAATTTTTAGGTTTCACTCTGTTTTCTCCTATAATGACAAATGTAGTTCAAACTCTAAATCATACACGGTTTGGGCTAGCTTCTTGAAACTTGACACAATAAAGTAGTTCTACATTCTATCCCTAAGGTTTGTTTCCTCTTGATGTAGCCTTCAGCACAGACTGGCGAATAACACTTTCAATGAAAGGCATTGTTAGGCTGCCAAAAAACTAGAGTCTCCTGAAATCTCAACACATATTTTTTTTCCGACCTTAATGATACTTTCAAGTAATGAGCAGTACACCAATCAAACTTGGATGCCCAAGTTTCGTTCTCCTAGGTTGATGCATTCGTTTGCAGTAACAGTTTGAATTTCTAGGTTTCAATCTGTTTTCTCCTCTATTGACAGATGCACCTGGAACTCTAAATCAAACACGGTTTGTGCTAGCTTCTTGAAACTTGACAAAATAAAGTAGTTCTACGTTCTATCTCTAAGGTATGTTTCCTCTTGTTGTAGCCTAATGCAGGGACTGGCAAATAACACTCATATTGAAAGGGGTTGCCAAACGTACAAAAAACTAGAGTCTCCTGAAATCTCAACATATATTTTTTTATCCAATCTTCATGATACATTCAAGGAATGATCATTACACCATTCCCACTTGGATGCCCAAGTTTTGTTCTTCTAGGTTGAAGCATTCGTTTGCAGGAACAGTTTGAATTTTTAGGTTTCACTCTGTTTTCTCCTATATTGACAGATGCAGTTAGAACTTTAAATCAAACACGGTTTGTGCTAGCTACTTGAAACATGACACAATAAAGTAGTTCTACGTTCTATCCCTAATGTTTGTTTCCTCTTGATGTAGCCTTAAGCAGAGACTGGCGAAAACACATTCAATGAAAGGCGTTGTTAGGCTGCCAAAAAACTAGTGTCTCCTGAAAACTCATCATATATTTTTTCTTCCGACCTTCATGATACTTTCAAGTAATGAGCAGTGCACCAATCAAACTTGGATGCCCAAGTTTCGTTCTCCTAGGTTGAAGCATTCGTTTGCAGTAACAGTTTGAGGTTTTAGGTTTCACTCTGTTTTGTCCTATATTGACACATGCAGTTCGAACTCTAAATCAAACACGGTTTGTGCTAGCTTCTTGAAACTTGACAAAATACTGTAGTTCTACGTTCTATCTCTAAGGTTTGTTTCCTCTTGATGTAGAGTCATGCAGGGACTGGCGAATAGCACTTTTATTGAAAGGGGTTGCCAAACTTCGAAAACTAGAGTCTTCTGAAATCTCAACATATATTTTTTCATCCAATCTTCATGACACTTTCAAGTAATGATCAGTACACCAATCCCACTTGGATGCTGAAGTTTCATTCTCCTACGTTGAAGCATTCATTTGCAGTAACAGTTTGAATTTTTACGTTTCACTCTCTTTTCTCCTATATTGACAAATGTAGTTCAAACTCTAAATCATACACGGATTGGGCTAGCTTCTTGAAACTTGACACAATTAAGTAGTTCTACATTCTATCCCTAAGGTTTGTTTCCTCTTGTTGTAGCCTTCAGCACAGACTGGCGAATAACACTTTCAATGAAAGGCGTTGTTAGGCTGCCAAAAAAATAGTGTCTCCTGAAATCTCAACACATATTTTTTTTTCTGACCTTAATGATACTTTCAAGTAATGAGCAGTACACCAATCAAACATGGATGCCCAACTTTCGTTCTCCTAGGTTGATGCATTCGTTTGCAGTAACAGTTTGAATTTCTAGGTTTCCCTCTCTTTTCTCCTATATTGACAGATGCAGCTAGAACTCTAAATCAAACACGGTTTTTGCTAGCTCTTGAAACTTGACACTATAAAGTAGTTCTACGTTCTATCTCTAAGGTTTGTTTCCTCTTGATGTAGCCTAATGCAGGGACTGGCGAATAACACTTATATTGAAAGGGGTTGCCAAACTTTCAAAAAACTAGAGTCTCCTGAAATCTGCACATATATTTTTTCATCCAATCTTCATGACACTTTCTAGTAATGATCAGTACACCAATCCCACTTGGATGCTGAAGTTTCATTCTCCTACGTTGAAGCATTCGTTTGCAGGAACAGTTTGAATTTTTAGGTTTCACTCTGTTTTCTCCTATATTGTCAGATGCAGTTAGAACTTTAAATCAAACACGGTTTGTGCTAGCTACTTGAAACATGACACAATAAAGTAGTTCTACGTTCTATCCATAAGGTTTGTTTCCTCTTGATGTAGCCTTAATCAGAGACTGGCGAATAACACATTCAATGAAATGCGTTGTTAGGCTGCCAAAAAACTACAGTCTCCTGAAATCTCATCATATATTTTTTCTTCCGACCTTCATGATACTTTCAAGTAATGAGCCTTGCACCAATCAAACTTGGATGCCCAAGTTTCGTTCTCCCAGGTTGAAGCATTCGTTTGCAGGAACAGTTTGAATTTTTAGGTTTCACTCTCTTTTGTCCTATATTGACAGATGCAGTTCTAACTCTAAATCAAACACGGTTTGTGCTAGCTTTTTGAAACTTGACAAAATACTGTAGTTCTACGTTCTATCTCTAAGGTTTTTTTCCTCTTGATGTAGCCGAATGCAGGGACTGGCGAATAACACTTTTATTGAAAGGGGTTGCCAAACTTCCAAAAACTAGAGTCTTCTGAAATCTCAACATATATTTTTTCATCCAATCTTCATGATACTTTCAAGTAATGATCAGTACACCAATTCCACTTGGATGCTCAATTTCATTCTCCTACGTTGAAGCATTCGTTTGCAGTAACAGTTTGAATTTTTAGGTTTCACTCTGTTTTCTCCTATATTGACAAATGTAGTTCAAACTCTAAATCATACACGGTTTGTGCTAGCTTCTTGAAACTTGACACAATAAAGTAGTTCTACGTTCTATCTCTAAGGTTTGTTTCCACTTGATGTAGCCTAAAGCAGGGACTGGCGAATAACACTTATGTTGAAAGTGGTTGCCAAACTTTCAAAAAACTAGAGTCTCCTGAAATCTCAACATATATTTTTTCATCCAATCTTCATGATACATTCAAGTAATGATCACTACACCATTCCCACTTGGATGCCCAAGTTTTGTTCTTCTAGGTTGAAGCATTCGTTTGCAGAAACAGTTTGAATTTTTAGGTTTCACTCTGTTTTCTTCTATATTGACAGATGCAGTTAGAACTTGAAATCAAACACGGTTTGTGCTAGCTACTTGAAACATGACACAATAAAGTAGTTCTACATTGTATCCCTAAGGTTTGTTTCCTCTTGATGTAGCCTTAAGCAGAGACTGGCGAATAACACATTCAATGAAAGGCGTTGTTATTCTGATAAAAAAAAACTACAGTCTCCTGAAATCTCATCATATATTTTTTCTTCCGAACTTCATGATACTTTCAAGTAATGAGCAGTGCACCAATCAAACTTGGATGCCCAAGTTTCGTTCTCCTAGGTTGAAGCATTCGTTTGCAGGAACAGTTTGAAATTTTAGGTTTCACTCTGTTTTGTCCTATATTGACAGATGCAGTTCGAACTCTAAATCAAACATGGTTTGTGCTAGCTTCTTGAAACTTGACACAATACTGTAGTTCTACGTTCTATCTCTAAAGTTTGTTTCCTCTTGATGTAGCACGGACTGGCGAATAACACTTATATTGAAAGTGGTTGCGAAACTTCCAAAAAATAAGAGTCTCCTGAAATCTCAACATATATTTTTTCATCCAAACTTCATGATACTTTCTGGTAATGATCAGTACACCAATCCCACTTGGATGCTCAAGTTTCGTTCTCCTACATTGAAGCATTCGTTTGCAGTAACAGTTTGAAATATTAGGTTTCACTCTGTGTTCTCCTATATTGACAAATGTAGTTCATACTCTAAATCATACACGGTTTGTGCTAGCTTCTTGAAACTTGACACAATAAAGTAGTTCTACGTTCTATCTCTAAAGTTTGTTTCCTCTTGATGTAGCCTAATGCAGGGACTGGCGAACAACACTTAAATTGAAAGGGGTTGCCAAACTTTCAAAAAGCTAGAGTCTCCTGAAATCTCAACATATATATTTTCAGCCAATCTTCATGATACATTCAAGTAATAATCACTACACCATTCCCACTTGGATGCCCAAGTTTTGTTCTTCTAGGTTGAAGCAGTCGTTTGCAGGAACAGTTTGAATTTTTAGGTTTCCCTCTGTTTTCTTCTATATTGACAGATGCAGTTAGAACTTTAAACCAAACAAGGTTTGTGCTAGCTACTTGAAACATGACATAATAAAGTAGTTCTACGTTGTATTTCTAAGGTTTGTTTCCTCTTGATGTAGCCTTAAGCAGAGACTGGGGAATAACACATTCAATGAAAGGTGTTGTTAGCTGATAAAAAACTACATTCTCCTGAAATCTCATCATATATTTTTTCTTCCGACCTTCATGATACTTTCAAGTAATGAGCAGTGCACCAATCAATCTTGGATGCCCAAGTTTCTTTCTCCTAGGTTGAAGCATTCGTTTGCAGAAACAGTTTGAATTTTTAGGTTTCACTCTGTTTTGTCCTATATTGACAGATGCAGTTCGAACTCTTAATCAACACGGTTTGTGCTAGCTTCTTGAAACTTGACAAAATACTGTAGTTCTAC
Organism: Callospermophilus lateralis; assembly: GCF_048772815.1. Lineage (NCBI taxonomy): Eukaryota > Metazoa > Chordata > Mammalia > Rodentia > Sciuridae > Callospermophilus > Callospermophilus lateralis. The sequence continues at coordinate 11,937 of NW_027512158.1, forward strand.
GTTCTATCTCTAAGGTTTGTTTCCTCTTGATGTAGCCTAATGCAGGGACTGGCGAATAACACTTTTATTGAAAGGGGTTGCCAAACTTCCAAAAACTAGAGTCTTCTGAAATCTCAACATATATTTTTTCATCTAATCTTCATGATACTTTCAAGTAATGATCAGTACACCAATCCCACTTGGATGCTCAAGTTTCATTCTCCTACGTTGAAGCATTCGTTTTTAGTAACAGTTTGAATTTTTAGGTTTCACTCTGTTTTCTCCTATATTGACAAATGTAGTTCAAACTCTAAATCATACACGGTTTGCGCTAGCTTCTTGAAACTTGACACAATAAAGTAGTTTTACATTCTTTCCCTAAGGTTTGTTTCCTCTTGATGTAGCCTTCAGCACACACTGGCGAATAACACTTACAATGAAAGGCGTTGTTAGGCTGCCAAAAAACTAGAGTCTCCTGAAATCTCAACACATATTTTTTTTCCGACCTTAATGATACTTTCAAGTAATGAGCAGTACACCAATCAATCTTGGATGCCCAAGTTTGGTTCTCCTAGGTTGATGCATTCGTTTGCAGTAACAGTTTGAATTTCTAGGTTTCACTCTCTTTTCTCCTATATTGACAGATGCAGCTAGAACTCTAAATCAAACACGGTTTGTGCTAGCTTCTTGAAACTTGACACAATAAAGTAGTGCTACGTTCTATCTCTAAGGTTTGTTTCCTCTTGATGTAGCCAAAAGCAGGGACTGGCGAATAACACTTATATTGAAAGGGGTTGCCAAACTTTCAAAAAACTAGAGTCTCCTGAAATCTCAACATAAATTTTTTCATCCAATCTTCATGATACATTCAAGTAATGATCAGTACACCATTCCCACTTGGATGCCCAAGTTTTGTTCTTCTAGGTTGAAGCATTCGTTTGCAGGAACAGTTTGAATTTTTAGGTTTCACTCTGTTTTCTCCTATATTGACAGATACAGTTCAAACTCTAAACCAAACACGGTTTGTGCTAGCTTCTTGAAACTTGACACAATACTGTAGTTCTACGTTCTATCTCTAAGGTTTGTTTTCTCTTGATGTAGCACGGACTGGCGAATAACACTTATATTGAAAGTGGTTGCGAAACTTCCAAAAAATAAGAGATTCCTGAAATCTCAACATATATTTTTTCATCCAAACTTCATGATACTTTCTGGTAATGAGCAGTTCACCAATCAAACTAGGATGCCCAAGTTTCGTTCTCCTAGGTTGAAGCATTCGTTTGCAGTAACAGTTTGAATTTTTAGGTATCACTCTGTTTTCTTTTATATTGACAGATGCAGTTTGAACTCTAAATCAAACACGAGTTGTGCTAGCTTGTTGAAACTTTACACAATACAGCAGTTCTACGTTCTAACTCTAAGTTTTGTTTCCTCTTGATGTAGGCTTAAGCAGAGACTAGCGAATTACACTTTCAATGAAAGGCGTTGTTAGGCTGCCAAAAAACTACAGTCTCCTGAAATCTCAACATATATTTTATCTTCCGACCTTCATGATACTTTCAAGTAATGAGCAGTACACCAATCAAACTTGTATGCCCAAGTTTCGTTCTCCTAGGTTGAAGCATTCGTTTGCAGTAACAGTTCGAATTTTTAGGTTTCACTCTGTTTTCTCCTATATTGACAGATGCAGATTGAACTCTAAATCAAACACGGTTTGTACTAGCTTCTTGAAACTTGACACAATAAAGTAGTTCTACGTTCTATCTCTAAGGATTGTTTCCTCTTGATGTAGCCTAATGCAGGGGCTGACGAATAACACTTATATTGAAAGGGGTTGCCAAACTTCCAAAAACTAGAGTCTCCAGAAATCTCAACATATATTTTTTTCATCCAATCTTCATGATACTTTCAAGTAATGATCAGTACACCAATCCCACTTGGATGTTCTAGTTTCGTTCTCCTACGTTGAAGCATTCATTTGCAGTAACAGTTTGAATTTTTAGGTTTCACTCTGTTTTCTCACATATTCACAAATGTAGTTCAATCTCTAAATCAAACACGGTTTGTGTAAGCTTCTTGAAACATGACACAATAAAGTAGTTCTACGTTCTATCTCAAAGGTATGTTTCCTCTTGATGTACACTTAAGCAGAGACTGGGTGAATAACACTTTCAATAAAAGGCGTTGTTAGGTTGCCAAAAAACAAGAGTCTCCTGAAATCTCAACATATATTTTTTCATCCAAACTTCATGATACTTTCAGGTAATGATCAGTACACCAATCCCAATTGGATGTTCAAGTTTCGTTCTCCTACGTTGAAGCATTCGTTTGCAAGAACAGTTTGAATTTTCAGGTTTCACTCTGCTTTCTCCTATATTGACAAATGTAGTTCAAACTCTAAATCAAACACGGTTTGTGCTAGCTTCTTGAAACTTGACACAATACAGTAGTTCTACGTTCTATCTCTAAGGTTTGTTTCTTCTTGATGTAGACTAAAGCAGGGACTGGCGAATAACACTTATATTGAAAGGGGTTGCCAAACTTTCCAAAAAGTAGAGTCTCGTGAAATCTCAACATACATTTTTTCATCCAATCTTCATGATACATTCACGTAATGATCAGTACACCAATCCCACTTGGATGCCCAAGTTTAGTTCTCCTAGAATGAAGCACTCGTTTGCAGGAACAGTTTGAATTTTTAGGTTTCACTCTGTTTTCTCCTATATTGACAGATGCAGATAGAACTCTAAATCAAACATGGTTTGTGCTAGCTTCTTGAAACTTGACACAATAAAGTAGTTCTACATTCTATCCCTAAGGTTTGTTTCCTCTTGATGTAGCCTTAAGCAGAGACTGGTGAATAACACATTCAATGAAAGGCGTTGTTAGGCTGCCAAAAAACAACAGTCTCCTGAAATCTCAACATATATTTTTTTTTTCCGACCTTCATGATACTTTGAAGTAATGAGCAGTACACCAATCAAACTTGGATGCCCTAGTTTAGTTCTCCTAGGTTGAAGCATTCGTTTGCAGTAACAGTTTGAATTTTTAGGTATCACTCTGTTTTCTCCTATATTGTCAGATGCAGTTTGAACTCTAAATCAAACACGGTTTGTGCTAGCTTCTTGAAACTTGACACAATACAGTAGTTCTACGTTCTATCTCTATGTTTTGTTTCCTCTTGATGTAGCCATAAGCAGAGACTGGCGAATAAGACATTCAATGAAAGGCGTTGTTAGGCTGCCAAAAAACTACAGTCTCCTGAAATCTCAACATATATTTTATCTTCCGACCTTCATGATACTTTCAAATAATGAGCAGTACACCAATCAAACTTGGATTCCCTAGTTTGGTTCTCCTAGGTTGAAGCATTCGTTTGCAGAAACAGTTTGAATTTTTAGGTTTCACTCTGTTTTGTCCTATATTGACAGATGCAGTTCGAACTCTAAATCAAACACGGTTTGTGCTAGCTTCTTGAAACTTGACAAAATACTGTAGTTCTACGTTCTATCTCTAAGGTTTGTTTCCTCTTGATGTAGCCTAATGCAGGGACTGGCGAATAACACTTTTATTGAAAGGGGTTGCCAAACTTCCAAAAACTAGAGTCTTCTGAAATCTCAACATATATTTTTTCATCCAGTCTTCATGATAATTTCAAGTAATGATCAGTACACCAATCCCACTTGGATGCTCAAGTTTCATTCTCCTACGTTGAAGCATTCGTTTTTAGTAACAGTTTGAATTTTTAGGTTTCACTCTGTTTTCTCCTATATTGACAAATGTAGTTCAAACTCTAAATCATACACGGTTTGCGCTAGCTTCTTGAAACTTGACACAATAAAGTAGTTTTACATTCTTTCCCTAAGGTTTGTTTCCTCTTGATGTAGCCTTCAGCACACACTGGCGAATAACACTTACAATGAAAGGCGTTGTTAGGCTGCCAAAAAACTAGAGTCTCCTGAAATCTCAACACATATTTTTTTTCCGACCTTAATGATACTTTCAAGTAATGAGCAGTACACCAATCAAACTTGGATGCTCAAGTTTCGTTCTCCTAGGTTGATGCATTCGTTTGCAGTAACAGTTTGAATTTCTAGGTTTCACTCTCTTTTCTCCTATATTGACAGATGCAGCTAGAACTCTAAATCAAACACGGTTTGTGCTAGCTTCTTGAAACTTGACACAATAAAGTAGTTCTACATTCTATCTCTAAGGTTTGTTTCCTCTTGATGTAGCCAAAAGCAGGGACTGGCGAATAACACTTATATTGAAAGGGGTTGCCAAACTTTCAAAAAACTAGAGTCTCCTGAAATCTCAACATATATTTTTTCATCCAATCTTCATGATACATTCAAGTAATGATCAGTACACCATTCCCACTTGGATGCCCAAGTTTTGTTCTTCTAGGTTGAAGCATTCGTTTGCAGGAACAGTTTGAATTTTTAGGTTTCACTCTGTTTTCTCCTATATTGACAGATGCAGTTAGAACTTTAAATCAAACACGGTTTGTGCTAGCTACTTGAAACATGACACTATAAAGTAGTTCTAAGTTCTATCCCTAAGGTTTGATTCCTCTTGATGTAGCCTTATCAGAGACTGGCGAATAACACATTCCATGAAAGGCGTTCTTAGGCTGCCAAAAAACTAGAGTCTCTTGAAATCTCATCATATATTTTTTCTTCCCACCTTCATGATACTTTCAAGTAATGAGCAGTGCACCAATCAAACTTGGATGCCCAAGTTTCGTTCTCCTAGGTTGAAGCATTCGTTTGGCAGGAGCAGTTTGAATTTTTAGGTTTCACTCTGTT
>NW_027512159.1:0-16696 GCF_048772815.1 Callospermophilus lateralis
ACTGGTTTTCTTAAATCTCGGCAAACATTTTTTCACCCAATCTTGATGATTCTCTGTGGTAGTGATCAGTTCACTAAGTCCACCTGGCTGCCCAATTTTCACTCTTCTAGGTGGAAGCGTTTGTTTCCAGTAAGAGTTTGAATTTTTAGGTTTCACTCTGTTTTCTCCTGTATAGATAGATGTGTTGGGAACTCTAAATGAAACACGGTTTGTGCTAGCTCTTTGAAAATTGACAAAATAAAGTAGTTCTAAGTTCTGTCTCTATGGTTTGTTTCCTCTTGAAGCAGCCCTACCTAGAGACTGCCTAAATACACTTTCATTGGAAAGGTGTGCCAAGCTTCCAAAAGTACTTTTTTCTTAAATCTCGGCAAACAGTTTTTCACCCAATCTTGATGATTCTCTGTCGTAATGATCAGTTCACTAACTCCACTTGGCTGCCCAATTTTCACTCTTCTAGGTTGAAGCGTTCGTTTCCAGTAAGAGTTTGAATTTTTAGGTTTCACTCTGTTTTCTCCTGTATAGATAGATGTGTTGGGAACTCTAAATGAAACACGGTTTGTGATAGCTCTTTGAAAATTGACAAAATAAAGTAGTTCTAAGTTCTGTCTCTATGGTTTGTTTCCTCTTGAAGCAGCCCTACCTAGAGACTGCCTAAATACACTTTCATTGGACAGGTGTGCCAAGCGTCCAAAAGTACTGGTTTTCTGAAATCTCGGCAAACATTTTTTCACCCAACCTTGATGATTCTCTGTGGTAATGATCAGTTCACTAAGTCCACTTGGCTGCCCAATTTTCACTCTTCTAGGTTGAAGCGTTCGTTTCCAGTAAGAGTTTGAATTTTTAGGTTTCACTCTGTTTTCTCCTATATAGATAGATGTGTTGGGAACTCTAAATGAAACACGGTTTGCGCTAGCTCTTTGAAATTTGACAAAATAAAGTAGGTTTATGTTCTGTCTCTATGGTTAGTTTCCTCTTGAAGCAGCCCTACCTAGAGACTGCCTAAATACACTTTCATTGGAAAGGTGTGCCAAGGTTCCAAAAGTACAGTTTTTCTGAAATCTCGGCAAATATTTTTCACCCAATCTTGATGATTCTCTGTGGTAATGATCAGTTCACTAAGTCCACTTGGCTGCCCAATTTTCACTCTTCTAGGTTGAAGCGTTCGTTTCCTGTAAGAGTTTGAATTTTTAGGTTTCACTCTGTTTTCTCCTATATAGATAGATGTGTTTGGAACTCTAAATGAACCACGGTTTGTGCTAGCTCTTTGAAATTTGACAAAATAAAGTAGGTTTAGGTTCTGTCTCTATGGTTAGTTTCCTCTTGAAGCAGCCCTACCTAGAGACTGCCTAAATACACTTTCATTGGAAAGGTGTGCCAGGAGTCCAACAGTACTGGTTTTCTGAAATCTCGGCAAACATTTTTTCACCCAATGTTGATGATTCTCTGTGGTAGTGATCAGTTCACTAAGTCCACTTGGCTGCCCCATTTTCACTCTTCTAGGTTGAAGCGTTCGTTTCCAGTAAGAGTTTGAATTTTTAGGTTTCACTCTGTTTTCTCCTATATAGATAGACGTGTTGGGAACTCTAAATGAAACACGGTTTGTGCTAGGTCTTTGAAAATTGAGAAAATAAAGTAGTTCTCAGTTATGTCTCTAAAGTTTGTTCCTCTGAGGAGCCCTTAGCAGAGACTGCCTAAAGACATTTTCATTGGAAAGGTGTGCCAAGCGTCCAAACGTACTGGTTTTCTTAAATCTCGGCAAACATTTTTTCACCCAATCTTGATGATTCTCTGTGGTAGTGATCAGTTCACTAAGTCCACTTGGCTGCCCAATTTTCACTCTTCTAGGTGGAAGCGTTTGTTTCCAGTAAGAGTTTGAATTTTTAGGTTTCACTCTGTTTTCTCCTGTATAGATAGATGTGTTGGGAACTCTAAATGAAACACGGTTTGTGCTAGCTCTTTGAAAATTGACAAAATAAAGTAGTTCTAAGTTCTGTCTCTATGGTTTGTTTCCTCTTGAAGCAGCCCTACCTAGAGACTGCCTAAATACACTTTCATTGGAAAGGTGTGCCAAGCTTCCAAAAGTACTTTTTTCTTAAATCTCGGCAAACAGTTTTTCACCCAATCTTGATGATTCTCTGTCGTAATGATCAGTTCACTAACTCCACTTGGCTGCCCAATTTTCACTCTTCTATGTTGAAGCGTTCGTTTCCAGTAAGAGTTTGAATTTTTAGGTATCACTCTGTTTACTCCTATATAGATAGATGTGTTTGGAACTCTAAATGAAACACGGTTTGTGCTAGCTCTTTGAAAATTGACAAAATAAAGTAGTTCTAAGTTGTGTCTCTATGGTTTGTTTCCTCTTGAAGCAGCCCTACCTAGTGACTGCCTAAATACACTTTCATTGGAAAGGTGTGCCAAGCGTCCAAACGTCCTGGTTTTCTTAAATCTCGGCAAATATTTTTTCACCCAATCTTGATGATACTCTGTGGTAGTGATCAGTTCACTAAGTCCACTTGGCTGCCCAATTTTCACTCTTCTAGGTTGAAGCGTTCGTTTCCAGTAAGAGTTTGAATTTTTCGGTTTCACTCTGTTTTCTCCTGTATAGATAGATGTGTTGGGAACTCTAAATGAAACACGGTTTGTGATAGCTCTTTGAAAATTGACAAAATAAAGTAGTTCTACGTTCTGTCTCTATGGTTTGTTTCCTCTTGAAGCAGCCCTACCTAGAGACTGCCTAAATACACTTTCATTGGACAGGTGTGCCAAGCGTCCAAAAGTACTGGTTTTCTGAAATCTCGGCAAACATTTTTTCACCCAATCTTGATGATTCTCTGTGGTAATGATCAGTTCACTAAGTCCACTTGGCTGCCCAATTTTCACTCTTCTAGGTTGAAGCGTTCGTTTCCAGTAAGAGTTTGAATTTTTAGGTTTCACTCTGTTTTCTCCTATATAGATAGATGTGTTGGGAACTCTAAATGAAACACGGTTTGTGCTAGCTCTTTGAAATTTGACAAAATAAAGTAGGTTTATGTTCTGTCTCTATGGTTAGTTTCCTCTTGAAGCAGCCCTACCTAGAGACTGCCTAAATACACTTTCATTGGAAAGGTGTGCCAAGAGTCCAACAGTACTGGTTTTCTGAAATCTCGGCAAACATTTTTTCACCCAATGTTGATGATTCTCTGTGGTAGTGATCAGTTCACTAAGTCCACTTGGCTGCCCAATTTTCACTCTTCTAGGTTGAAGCGTTCGTTTCCAGTAAGAGTTTGAATTTTTAGGTTTCACTCTGTTTTCTCCTATATAGATAGATGTGTTGGGAACTCTAAATGAAACACGGTTTGTGCTAGGTCTTTGAAAATTGAGAAAATAAAGTAGTTCTCAGTTATGTCTCTAAGGTTTGTTTCCTCTTGAAGCAGCCCTAAGCAGAGACTGCCTAAAGACATTTTCATTGGAAAGGTGTGCCAAGCGACCAAACATACTGGTTTTCTTAAATCTCGGCAAACATTTTTTCACCCAATCTTGATGATTCTCTGTGGTAGTGATCAGTTCACTAAGTCCACTTGGCAGCCCAACTTTCACTCTTCTAGGGTGAAGCGTTCGATTCCAATAAGAGTTTGAATTTTTAGGTTTCACTCTGTTTTCTCCTATATAGATAGATGTGTTTGGAACTCTAAATGAAACACGGTTTGTGCAAGATCTTTGAAAATTGACAAAATAAAGTAGTTTATGTACTGTGTCTATGGTTTGTTTCCTCTTGAAGCAGCCCTAACTAGAGACTGCCTAAATACACTTTCATTGGAAAGGTGTGCAAAGCGTCCAAAAGTACAGGTTTTCTGAAATCTCGGCAAACATTTTTTCACCCAACCTTGATGATTCTCTGTGGTAATGACCAGTTCACTAAGTCCACTGGGCTACCGAATTTTCACTCTTCTAGGTTGAAGCGTTCGTTTCCAGGAAGAGTTTGAATTTTTAGGTATCATTCTGTTTTCTCCTATATAGATAGATGTGTTGGGAACTCTAAATGAAACACGGTTTGTGCTAGCTCTTTAAAATTTGACAAAATAAAGTAGTTTTAGGTTGTGTCTCTATGGTTTGCTCCTCTTGAAGCAGCCCTACCTAGAGACTGACTAAATAGACTTTCATTGGAAAGGTGTACCAAGCGTCCAAACGTAGTGGTTTTCTTAAATCTCGGCAAACATTTTTTCACCCAATCTTGATGATTCTCTGTGGTAGTGATTAGTTCACTAACTCCACTTGGCTGCCCAATTTTCACTCTTCTAGGTTGAAGCGTTCGTTTCCAGTAAGAGTTTGAATTTTTAGGTTTCACTCTGTTTTCTCCTGTATAGATAGATGTGTTGGGAACTCTAAATGAAACACGGTTTGTGCTAGCTCTATGAAATTTGACAAAATAAAGTAGGTTTAGGTTCTGTCTCTATGGTTTGTTTCCTCTTGAAGCAGCCCTACCTAGAGACTGCCTAAATACACTTTCATTGGAAAGGTGTGCCAAGCGTCCAAACGTACTGGTTTTCTGAAATCTCGGCAAACCTTTTTTCACCCAATCTTGATGATTCTCTGTGGTAGTGATCAGTTCACTAAGTCCACTTGGCTGCCCAATTTTCACTCTTCTAGGTTGAAGCGTTTGTTTCCAGTAAGAGTTTGAATTTTTAGGTTTCACTCTGTTTTCTCCTATATAGATAGATGTGTTTGGAACTCTAAATGAAACACGGTTTGTGCTAGCTCTTGAAATTTGACAAAATAAAGTAGTTTTATGTTCTGTCTCTATGGTTTGTTTCCTCTTGAAGCAGCCCTACCTAGAGACTGCCTAAATACACTTTCATTGGAAAGGTGTGCCAAGCGTCCAAACGTACTGGTTTTCGTAAATCTCGGCAAACATTTTTTCACCCAATCTTGATGATTCTCTGTGGTAGTGATCAGTTCACTAAGTCCACTTGGCTGCCCAATTTTCACTCTTCTAGGGAGAAGCGTTCGTTTCCAATAAGAGTTTGAATTTTTAGGTTTCACTCTGTTTTCTCCTATATAGATAGATGTGTTTGGAACTCTAAATGAAACACGGTTTGTGCAAGATCTTTGAAAATTGACAAAATAAAGTAGTTCTAAGTTCTGTCTCTATGGTTTGTTTAATCTTGAAGCAGCCCTAACTAGAGACTGCCTAAATACACTTTCATTGGAAAGGTGTGCAAAGCGTCCAAAAGTACTGGTTTTCTGAAATCTCGGCAAACATTTTTCACCCAATCTTGATGATTCTCTGTGGTAATGACCAGTTCACTAAGTCCACTGGGCTGCCCAATTTTCACTTTTCCAGGTTGAAGCGTTCGTTTCCAGTAAGAGTTTGAATTTTTAGGTATAACTCTGTTTTCTCCTATATAGATAGATGTGTTGGGAACTCTAAATGAAACACGGTTTGTGCTAGCTCTTTGAAATTTGACAAAATAAAGTAGTTTTGGGTTCTGTCTCTATGGTTTGTTTCCTCATGAAGCAGCCCTACGTAGAGACTGACTAAATACACTTTCATTGGAAAGGTGTGCCAAGCGTCCAAACGTACTGGTTTTCTTAAATCTCGGCAAATATTTTTTTAACCCAATCTTGATGATTCTCTGTGGTAGTGATCAGTTCACTAAGTCCACTTGGCTGCCCTATTTTCACTCTTCTAGGTTGAAGCGTTCGTTTCCAGTAAGAGTTTGAATTTTTAGGTTTCACTCTGTTTTCTCCTGTATAGATAGATGTGTTGGGAACTCTAAATGAAACACGGTTTGTGCTAGCTCTTTGAAAATTGACAAAATAAAGTAGTTGTAAGTTCTATCTCTATGGTTTGTTTCCTCTTGAAGCAGCCCTACCTAGAGACTGCCTAATTACACTTTCATTGGAAAGGTGTGCCAAGGTTCCAAAAGTACAGTTTTTCTGAAATCTCGGCAAATATTTTTCACCCAATCTTGATGATTCTCTGTGGTAATGATCAGTTCACTAAGTCCACTTGGCTGCCCAATTTTCACTCTTCTAGGTTGAGCGTTCGTTTCCAGTAAGAGTTTGAATTTTTAGGTTTCACTCTGTTTTCTCCTATATAGATAGATGTGTTTGGAACTCTAAATGAAACACGGTTTGTGCTAGCTCTTTAAAATTTGACAAAATGAAGTAGGTTTAGGTTCTGTCTCTATGGTTAGTTTCCTCTTGAAGCAGCCCTACCTAGAGACTGCCTAAATACACTTTCATTGGAAAGGTGTGCCAAGAGTCCAACAGTACTGGTTTTCTGAAATCTCGGCAGACATTTTTTCACCCAATGTTGATGATTCTCTGTGGTAGTGATCAGTTCACTAAGTCCACTTGGCTGCCCCATTTTCACTCTTCTAGGTTGAAGCGTTCGTTTCCAGTAAGAGTTTGAATTTTTAGGTTTCACTCTGTTTTCTCCTATATAGATAGACGTGTTGGGAACTCTAAATTAAACACGGTTTGTGCTAGGTCTTTGAAAATTGAGAAAATAAAGTAGTTCTCAGTTATGTCTCTAAAGTTTGTTCCTCTGAAGCAGCCCTAAGCAGAGACTGCCTAAAGACATTTTCATTGGAAAGATGTGCCAAGCGTCCAAACGTACTGGTTTTCTTAAATCTCGGCAAACATTTTTTCACCCAATCTTGATGATTCTCTGTGGTAGTGATCAGTTCACTAAGTCCACTTGGCTGCCCTATTTTCACTCTTCTAGGTGGAAGCGTTTGTTTCCAGTAAGAGTTTGAATTTTTAGGTTTCACTCTGTTTTCTCCTGTATAGATAGATGTGTTGGGAACTCTAAATGAAACACGGTTTGTGCTAGCTCTTTGAAAATTGACAAAATAAAGTAGTTCTAAGTTCTGTCTCTATGGTTTGTTTCCTCTTGAAGCAGCCCTACCTAGAGACTGCCTAAATACACTTTCATTGGAAACGTGTGCCAAGCGTCCAAAAGTACTGGTTTTCTGAAATCTCGGCAAACATTTTTTCACCCAATCTTGATGATTCTCTGTGGTTTTGATCAGTGCACTAAGTCCACTTGGCTGCCCAATTTTCACTCTTGTAAGTTGAAGCGTTCGTTTCCAGTAAGAGTTTGAATTTTTAGGTTTCACTCTGTTTTCTCCTATATAGATAGATGTGTTGGGAACTCTAAATGAAACACGGTTTGTGCTAGCTCTTTGAAAATTTACAAAATAAAGTAGTTCTAACTTCTGTCTCTATGGTTTGTTTCCACTTGAAGCAGCCCTACCTAGAGACTACCTAAATACACTTTCATTGGAAAGGTGTGCCAAGGGTCCAAAAGTACTGGTTTTCTGAAATCTCGGCAAACATTTTTTCAACCAATCTTGATGATTCTCTGTCGTAATGATCAGTTCACTAACTCCACTTGGCTGCCCAATTTTCACTCTTCTAGGTTGAAGCGTTCGTTTCCAGTAAGAGTTTGAATTTTTAGGTTTCACTCTGTTTTCTCCTATATAGATAGATGTGTTGGGAACTCTAAATGAAACACGGTTTGTGCTAGCTCTATGAAATTTGACAAAATAATGTAGGTTTAGGTTCTGTCTCTATGGTTTGTTTCCTCTTGAAGCAGCCCTACCTAGAGACTGCCTAAATACACTTTCATTGGAAATGTGTGCGAAGCGTCCAAACGTACTGGTTTCTTAAATCTCGGCAAACATTTTTTCACCCAATCTTGATGATTCTCTGTGGTAGTGATCAGTTCACTAAGTCCACTTGGCTGCCCAATTTTCACTCTTCTAGGTTGAAGCGTTCGTTTCCAGTAAGAGTTTGAATTTTTAGGTTTCACTCTGTTTTCTCCTATATAGATAGATGTGTTGGGAACTCTAAATGAAACACGGTTTGTGCTAGCTCTTTGAAAATTGACAAAATAAAGTAGTTCTAAGTTCTGTCTCTATGGTTTGTTTCCTCTTGAAGCAGCCCTACCTAGAGACTGCCTAAATACACTTTCATTGGAAAGGTGTGCCAAGCGACCAAAAGTACTGGTTTTCTGAAATCTCGGCAAACATTTTTTTCACCCAATCTTCATGATTCTCTGTCGTAATGATCAGTTCACTAAGTCCACTTGGCTGCCCAATTTTCACTCTTCTATTTTGAAGCGTTCGTTTCCAGTAAGAGTTTGAATTTTTAGTTTTCACTCTGTTTTCTCCAATATAGATAGATGTGTTTGGAACTCTAAATGAAACACGGTTTGTGCTAGCTCTTTGAAATTTCACAAAATAAAGTAGTTCTATGTTCTGTCTCTATTCTTTGTTTCCTCTTGAAGCAGCCCTACCTAGAGACTGCCTAAATACACTTTCATTGGAAAGGTGTGCCAAGCGTCCAAACGTACTGGTTTTCTTAAATCTCGGCAAACATTTTTTCACCCAATCTTGATGATTCTCTGTGGTAGTGATCAGTTCACTAAGTCCACTTGGCTGCCGAATTTTCACTCGTCTAGGTTGAAGCGTTAGTTTCAAGTAAGAGTTTGAATTTTTAGGTTTCACTCTGTTTTCTCCTATATAGATTGATGTGTTGGGAACTCTAAATGAAACACGGTTTGTGCTAGGTCTTTGAAAATTGAGAAAATAAAGTAGTTCTCAGTTATGTCTCTAAGGTTTGTTTCCTCTTGAAGCAGCCCTAAGCAGAGACTGCCTAAAGACATTTTCATTGGAAAGGTGTGCCAAGCGTCCAAAATTACTGGTTTTCTGAAATCTCGGCAAACCTTTTTTCACCCAATCTTGATGAGACATTTTGGTAATGATCAGTTCACTAAGCCCACTTGGCTGCCCAATTTTCACACTCTAGGTTGAAGCGTTCCTTTCCAGTAAGAGTTTGAATTTTTAGGTTTCACTCTGTTATCTCCTATATAGATAGATGTGTTGGGAACTCTAAATGAAACACGGTTTGTGCTAGATCTTTGAAAATTGACAAAATAAAGTAGTTCTAAGTTCTGTCTCTATGCTTTGTTTCCTCTTGAAGCAGCCCTACCTAGAGACTGCCTAAATACACTTTCATTGGAAAGGTGTGCCAAGCGTCCAAACGTACTGGTTTTCTGAAATCTCGGCAAACCTTTTTTCACCCAATCTTGATGATTCTCTGTGGTAGTGATCAGTTCACTCAGTCCACTTGGCTGCCCAATTTTCACTCTTCTATGGTGAAGCGTTCATTTCCAATAAGAGTTTGAATTTTTAGGTTTCACTCTGTTTTCTCCTATATAGATAGATGTGTTTGGAACTCTAAATGAAACACGGTTTGTGCTAGATCTTTAAAAATTGACAAAATAAAGTAGTTTTAGGTTCTGTGTCTATGGTTTGTTTCCTCTTGAAGCAGCCCTAACTAGAGACTGCCTAAATACACGTTCATTGGAAAGGTGTGCAAAGCGTCCAAAAGTACTGGTTTTCTGATATCTCGACAAACATTTTTTCACCCAATCTTGATGATTCTCTGTGGTAATGACCAGTTCACTAAGTCGACTTGGCTGCCCAATTTTCACTCTTCTAGGTTGAAGCGTTCGTTTCCAGTAAGAGTTTGGATTTTTAGGTATCACTCTGTTTTCTCCTATATAGATAGATGTGTTTGGAACTCTAAATGAAACACAGTTTGTGCTAGCTCTTTGAAAATTGACAAAATAAAGTACTTCTAAGTTCTGTCTCTATGGTTTGTTTCCTCTTGAAGCAGCCCTACCTAGAGACTGCCTAAATACACTTTCATTGGAAAGGTGTGCAAAGCATCCAAAAGTACTGGTTTTCTGAAATCTCGGCAAACATTTTTTCACCCAATCTTGATGATTCTCTGTGGTAATGACCAGTTCACTAAGTCCACTGGGCTACCGAATTTTCACTCTTCTAGGTTGAAGCGTTCGTTTCCAGTAAGAGTTTGAATTTTTAGGTATCACTCTGTTTTCTCCTATATAGATAGATGTGTTGGGAACTCTAAATGAAACACGGTTTGTGCTAGCTCTTTGAAATTTGACAAAATAAAGTAGTTTCAGGTTCTGTCTCTATGGTTTGCTCCTCTTGAAGTAGCCCTACCTAGAGACTGACTAAATACACTTTCATTGGAAAGGTGTGCCAAGCGTCCAAACGTACTGGTTTTCTTAAATCTCGGCAAACATTTTTTCACCCAATCTTGATGATTCTCTGTGGTAGTGGTCAGTTCACTAAGTCCACTTGGCTGCCCTATTTTCACTCTTCTAGGTTGAAGCGTTCGTTTCCAGTAAGAGTTTGAATTTTTAGGTTTCACTCTGTTTTCTCCTGTATAGATAGATGTGTTGGGAACTCTAAATGAAACACGGTTTGTGCTAGGTCTTTGAAAATTGAGAAAATAAAGTAGTTCTCAGTTATGTCTCTAAGGTTTGTTTCCTCTTGAAGCAGCCCTAAGCAGAGACTGCCTAAAGACATTTTCATTGGAAAGGTGTGCCAAGCGACCAAACGTACTGGTTTTCTTAAATCTCGGCAAACATTTTTTCACCGAATCTTGATGATTCTCTGTGGTTTTGATCAGTTCACTAAGTCCACTTGGTTGCCCAATTTTCACTCTTCTAAGTTGAAGCGTTCGTTTCCAGTAAGAGTTTGAATTTTTAGGTTTCACTCTGTTTTCTCCTATATAGATAGATGTGTTGGGAACTCTAAATGAAACACGGTTTGTGCTAGCTCTTTGAAAATTTACAAAATAAAGTAGTTCTAAGTTCTGTCTCTATGGTTTGTTTCCACTTGAAGCAGCCCTACCTAGAGACTGCCTAAATACACTTTCATTGGAAAGGTGTGCCAAGGGTCCAAAAGTACTGGTTTTCTGAAATCTCGGCAAACATTTTTTCAACCAATCTTGATGATTCTCTGTCGTAATGATCAGTTCACTAACTCCACTTGGCTGCCCAATTTTCACTCTTCTAGGTTGAAGCGTTCGTTTCCAGTAAGAGTTTGAATTTTTAGGTTTCACTCTGTTTTCTCCTATATAGATAGATGTGTTGGGAACTCTAAATGAAACACGGTTTGTGCTAGCTCTATGAAATTTGACAAAATAATTTAGGTTTAGGTTCTGTCTCTATGGTTTGTTTCCTCTTGAAGCAGCCCTACCTAGAGACTGCCTAAATACACTTTCATTGGAAATGTGTGTGAAGCGTCCAAACGTACTGGTTTCTTAAATCTCGGCAAACATTTTTTCACACAATCTTGATGATTCTCTGTGGTAGTGATCAGTTCACTAAGTCCACTTGGCTGCCCAATTTTCACTCTTCTAGGTTTAAGCGTTCGTTTCCAGTAAGAGTTTGAATTTTTAGGTTTCACTCTGTTTTCTCCTATATAGATAGATGTGTTGGGAACTCTAAATGAAACACGGTTTGTGCTAGCTCTTTGAAAATTGACAAAATAAAGTAGTTCTAAGTTCTGTCTCTATGGTTTGTTTCCTCTTGAAGCAGCCCTACCTAGAGACTGCCTAAATACACTTTCATTGGAAAGGTGTGCCAAGCGACCAAAAGTACTGGTTTTCTGAAATCTCGGCAAACATTTTTTTCACCCAATCTTCATGATTCTCTGTCGTAATGATCAGTTCACTAAGTCCACTTGGCTGCCCAATTTTCACTCTTCTAGGTTGAAGCGTTCGTTTCCAGTAAGAGTTTGAATTTTTAGTTTTCACTCTGTTTTCTCCAATATAGATAGATATGTTTGGAACTCTAAATGAAACACGGTTTGTGCTAGCTCTTTGAAATTTCACAAAATAAAGTAGTTCTATGTTCTGTCTCTATTCTTTGTTTCCTCTTGAAGCAGCCCTACCTAGAGACTGCCTAAATACACTTTCATTGGAAAGGTGTGCCAAGCGTCCAAACGTACTGGTATTCTTAAATCTCGGCAAATATTTTTTCACCCAATCTTGATGATTCTCTGTGGTAGTGATCAGTTCACTAAGTCCACTTGGCTGCCGAATTTTCACTCGTCTAGGTTGAAGCGTTAGTTTCAAGTAAGAGTTTGAATTTTTAGGTTTCACTCTGTTTTCTCCTATATAGATTGATGTGTTGGGAACTCTAAATGAAACACGGTTTGTGCTAGGTCTTTGAAAATTGAGAAAATAAAGTAGTTCTCAGTTATGTCTCTAAGGTTTGTTTCCTCTTGAAGCAGCCCTAAGCAGAGACTGCCTAAAGACATTTTCATTGGAAAGGTGTGCCAAGCGTCCAAAATTACTGGTTTTCTGAAATCTCGGCAAACCTTTTTTCACCCAATCTTGATGAGACATTGTGGTAATGATCAGTTCACTAAGCCCACTTGGCTGCCCAATTTTCACACTCTAGGTTGAAGCGTTCCTTTCCAGTAAGAGTTTGAATTTTTAGGTTTCACTCTGTTATCTCCTATATAGATAGATGTGTTGGGAACTCTAAATGAAACACGGTTTGTGCTAGATCTTTGAAAATTGACAAAATAAAATAGTTCTAAGTTCTGTCCCTATGCTTTGTTTCCTCTTGAAGCAGCCCTACCTAGAGACTGCCTAAATACACTTTCATTGGAAATGTGTGCCAAGCGTCCAAACGTACTGGTTTTCTGAAATCTCGGCAAACCTTTTTTCACCCAATCTTGATGATTCTCTGTGGTAGTGATCAGTTCACTCAGTCCACTTGGCTGCCCAATTTTCACTCTTCTAGGGTGAAGCGTTCGTTTCCAATAAGAGTTTTAATTTTTAGGTTTCACTCTGTTTTCTCCTATATAGATAGATGTGTTTGGAACTCTAAATGAAACACGGTTTGTGCTAGATCTTTAAAAATTGACAAAATAAAGTAGTTTTAGGTTCTGTGTCTATGGTTTGTTTCCTCTTGAAGCAGCCCTAACTAGAGACTGCCTAAATACACGTTCATTGGAAAGGTGTGCAAAGCGTCCAAAAGTACTGGTTTCTGATATCTCGACAAACATTTTTTCACCCAATCTTGATGATTCTCTGTGGTAATGACCAGTTCACTAAGTCCACTTGGCTGCCCAATTTTCACTCTTCTAGGTTGAAGCGTTCGTTTCCAGTAAGAGTTTGAATTTTTAGGTATCTCTCTGTTTTCTCCTATATAGATAGATGTGTTTGGAACTCTAAATGAAACACGGTTTGTGCTAGCTCTTTGAAAATTGACAAAATAAAGTACTTCTAAGTTCTGTCTCTATGGTTTGTTTCCTCTTGAAGCAGCCCTACCTAGAGACTGCCTAAATACACTTTCATTGGAAAGGTGTGCCAAGCATCCAAACGTACTGGTTTTCTTAAATCTCGGCAAACATTTTTTCACCCAATCTTGATGATTCTCTGTGGTAGTGATCAGTTCACTAAGTCCACTTGGCTGCCCAATTTTCACTCTTCTAGGTTGAAGCGTTCGTTTCCAATAAGAGTTTGAATTTTCAGTTTTCACTCTGTTTTCTCCTATATAGATAGATGTGTTGGGAACTCTAAATGAAACACGGTTTGTGCTAGCTCTTTGAAATTTGACATAATAAAGAAGTTTTAGGTTCTGTCTCTATGGTTTGTTTCCTCTTGAAGCAGCCCTAACTAGAGACTGCCTAAATACACGTTCATTGGAAAGGTGTGCAAAGCGTCCAAAAGTACTGGTTTTCTGAAATCTCGACAAACATTTTTTCACCCAATCTTGATGATTCTCTGTGGTAATGACCAGTTCACTAAGTCCACTGGGCTGCCCAATTTTCACTCTTCTAGGTTGAAGCGTTCGTTTCCAGTAAGAGTTTGAATTTTTAGGTATCACTCTGTTTTCTCCTATATAGATAGATGTGTTGGGAACTCTAAATGAAACACGGTTTGTGCTAACTCTTTGAAAATTGACAAAATAAAGTAGTTCTAAGTTCTGCCTCTAAGGTTTGTTTCCTCTTGAAACAGCCCTAAGCAGAGACTGCCTAAATACACTTTCATTGGAAAGGTGTGCCAAGCGTCCAAAAGTACTGGTTTTCTGAAATATCGGCAAACATTTTTTCACCCAATCTTGATCATTCTCTGTGGTAGTGATCAGTTCACTAAGTCCACTTGGCTGCCCAATTTTCACTCTTCTAGGTTGAGGCGTTCGTTTCCAGTAAGAGTTTGAATTTTTAGGTTTCACTCTGTTTTCTCCTATATAGATAGAATTGTTGGGAACTCTAAATGAAACACGGTTTGTGCTAGCTCTTTGAAAATTGACAAAATAAAGTAGTTTTAGGTTCTGTCTCTATGGATTGTTTCCTCTTGAAGCAGCCCTAACTGGATACTGCCTAAATACACTTTCGTTGGAAAAGTGTGCCAAGCGTCCAAAAGTACTGGTTTTCTGAAATCTCGGCTAACATTTTTTCACTCAATCTTGAAGATTCTCTGTGGTAGTGATCAGTTCACTAAGCCCACTTGGCTGCCCAATTTTCCTTCTTCTAGGTTGAAGCGTTCGTTTCCAGTAAGAGTTTGAATTTTTAGGTTTTACTCTGTTTTCTCCTATATAGATAGATGTGTTGGGATCTCTAAATGAAACACTGTTTGTGCTAGCTCTTTGAAAATTGACAAAATAAAGTAGTTCTAAGTTCTGTCTCTATGCTTTGTTTCCTCTTGAAGCAGCCCTACCTAGAGACTGCCTAAATACACTTTCATGCGAAAGGTGTGCCAAGCGTCCAAAAGTACTGGTTTTCTGAAATCTCGGCAAATATTTTTTCACCCAATCTTGATGATTCTCTGTAGTAATGATCAGTTCACTAAGTCCACTTGGCTGCCCAATTTTCACTCTTCTAGGTTGAAGCGTTCGTTTCCAGGAAGAGTTTGAATTTTTAGGTATCACTCTGTTTTCTCCTATATGGATAGATGTGTTGGGAACTCTAAATGAAACACGGTTTGTGCTAGCTCTTTGAAAATTGACAAAATAAAGTAGTTCTAAGTTCTGTCTCTATGGTTTGTTTCCTCTTGAAGCAGCAATACCTAGAGACTGCCTAAATACACTTTCATTGGAAAGGTGTGCCAAGCGTCCAAACGTACTGGTTTTCTGATATCTCAGCAAACATTTTTTCACCCAATCTTGATGGTTCTCTGTGGTAGTGATCAGTTCACTAAGTCCACTTGGCTGCCCAATTTTCACTCTTCTAGGTAGAAGCGTTCGTTTCCAGTAAGAGTTTGAATTTTTGGGTATCACTCTGTTTTCTCCTATATAGATAGATGTGTTCGGAACTCTAAATGAAACACGGTTTGTGCTAGCTCTTTGAAAATTGACAAAATAAAGTAGTTTTAGGTTCTGTCTCTATGGATTTTTTCTTCTTGAAGCAGCCCTAACTGGAGACTGCCTAAATATACTTTCATTGGAAAGGTGTGCCAAGCGTCCAAAAGTACTGGTTTTCTGAAATCTCGGCAAACATTTTTTCACCCAATCTTGATGATTCTCTGTGGTAGTGATCAGTTCACTAAGCCCACTTGGCTGCCCAATTTTCACTCTTCTAGGTTGAAGCGTTCGTTTCCAGTAAGAGTTTGAATTTTTAGATTTTACTCTGTTTTCTCCTATATAGATAGATGTGTTGGGATCTCTAAATGAAACACGGTTTGTGCTAGCTCTTTGAAAATTGACAAAATAAAGTAGTTCTAAGTTCTGTCTCTAAGGTTTGTTTCCTCTTGATGCCGTCCTAAGCAGAGACTGCCTAAAGACATTTTCATTGGAAAGATGTGCCAAGCGTCCAAAAGTACTGGTTTTCTGAAATCTCGGCAAACCTTTTCACCCAATCTTGATGAGAGATTGTGGTAATGATCAATTCACTAAGCCCATTTGGCTGCCCAATTTTCACACTCTAGGTTGAAGCGTTCTTTTCCAGTAAGAGTTTTAATTTTTAGGTTTCACTCTCTTTTCTCTTATATAGATAGATTTGTTGGAAACTCTAAATGAAATCGGTTTCTGCTAGCTCTTTGAAAATTGACAAAATAAAGTAGTTCTAAGTTCTGTCTCTATGGTTTGTTTCCTCTTGAAGCAGCCCTACCAAGAGACTGCCTAAATACACTTTCATTGGAAAGGTGTGCCAAGCGTCCAAAAGTACTGGTTTTCTGAAATCTCGGCAAACATTTTTTTCACATAATCTTGATGATTCTCTGTCGTAATGATCAGTTCACTAAGTCCACTTGGCTGCCCAATTTTCACTCTTCTAGGTTGAAGCGTTCGTTTCCAGGAAGAGTTTGAATTTTTAGGTTTCACTCTGTTTTCTCCTATATAGATAGATGTGTTGGGAACTCTAAATGAAACACGGTTTGGGCTAGGTCTTTGAAATTTGAGAAAATAAAGTAGTTCTCAGTTATGTCTCTAAGGTTTGTTTCCTCTTGAAGCAGCCCTAAGCAGAAACTGCCTAAAGACATTTTCATAGGAAATGTGTGCCATGCGTCCAAAAGTACTGGTTTTCTGAAATCTCGGCAAACCTTTTTTCACCCAATCTTGATGAGACATTGTGGTAATGATCAGTTCACTAGGCCCACTTGGTTGCCCAATTTTCACACTCTAGGTTGAAGCGTTCCTTTCCAGTAAGAGTTTGAATTTTTAGGTTTCAATCTGTTTTCTCCTATATAGATAGATGTGTTGGGAACTCTAAATGAAACACGGTTTTTGCTAGCTCTTTGAAAATTGACAAAATAAAGTAGTTCTAAGTTCTGTCTCTATGGTTTGTTTCCACTTGAAGCAGCCCTACCTAGAGACTGCCTAAATACACTTTCATTGGAAAGGTGTGCCAAGGGTCCTAAAGTACTGGTTTTCTGA
>NW_027512160.1:0-16693 GCF_048772815.1 Callospermophilus lateralis
TGGTTCTTCTAGGTTGAAGCGTTCATTTACAGTAGCTGTTTTTATTTTTTGGTTTCACTCTGTTCTCTTTTATATAGATAGATGAATTCAGAACTCTAAATCCAACATGTTTTGTAGTAACTCTTTGAAACTTGACAAAATGAAGGAGTTCTCAGTTTTGTCTCTATGTTTTGTTTCCTCTTCAAGTAGTCCTAGGCACAAACTGTGCAAAACCACTTTCATTGGGAGGGGTTGCCAGGCTTCTAAGAAATAACGAGTTTCCGATATACCAGCAAATATTTTTTCACCCAATCTTGATGATACTTGGTGGGAATGACAAGTACACAAATCCCACTTGGCTCACCACATTTTGATCTTCTAGGTTGAAGCGTTTGTTTACAGTAGCAGTTTATATTTTTGGTTTCCCTCTGTTCTCTCCTATATAAATAGCTGAATTTGGAACTCTAAATGCAACATGGTTTGTAGTAGCTCTTTGAAACTTGAAAAATAAAGGAGTTCTCAGTTTTGTCTCTATGATTTGTTTCCTCTTTAAGTAGCCCTAAGCAGAGACTGTGGAAAAGCACTTCCATTGAAAGGGTTTGCCAAGCTCCCAAGAAATTACGGGTTTCCGAAATACCAGCAAATATTTTTTCACCCAATCTTGATGATACTTGGTGGTAATGACAAGTACACAAATCCCACTTCTCTCACCAAATTTTGCTCTTCTAGGTTGAAGCGTTCGTTTACAGTAGCAGTTTTTATTTTTAGGTTTCCCTCTGTTCTCTCCTATAAAGATAGATGAATTTGGAACTCTAAATCAAACATGGTTTGTAGTAGCTCTTTGAAACTTGACAAAATAAAAAAGCTCTAACTTTTATCTCTATGGTTTGTTTCCTTTTCAAATAGCCCTAGGCACAGACTGGGGAAAAGCACATTCATTGAGAGGGTTTGCCAAGCTTCTAAGAAATAACGAGTTTCCGAAATAACAACAAATATTTTTTCGCCCAATATTGATGATACTTGGTGGTAATGACAAGTACACAAATCCCACTTGGCTCACAAAATTTTGCTCTTCTAGTTTGAAGCGTTCGTTTACAGTAGCAGTTTTTATTTTTAGGTTTCACTCTGTTCTCTCCTATAAAGATAGATGAATTTGGAACTCTAAATCCAATATGGTTTGTAGTAGCTTTTTGAAACTTGACCAAATAAAGGAGTTCTCAGTTTTGTCTCTATGGTTTGTTTCCTCTTCAAGTAGCCCTAGGCTGAAACTGTGGAAGAGCACGTTCATTGAAAAGGGTTGCCAAGCTTCTAAGAAATAACGAGTTTCCGAAATACCAGCAAATAATTTTTCAACCAATCGTGATGATACTTGGTGGTAATGACAAGTACACAAATCCCACTTGGCTCACCAATTTTTGTTCTTCTAGGTTGAATCGTTCGTCTACAGTAGCAGTTTTTATATTTACGTTTCACTCTGTTCTCTCTTATATAGATAGATGAATTTGGAACTTTAAATCCAACATGGTTTGTAGTAGCTTTTTGAAACTTGAAAAAATAAAATAGTTCTCAGTTTTGTCTCTATGGTTTGTTTCTTCGTCAAGTAGCCCTAGGCCCAGACTGTGGAAAAGCACTTTCATTGAGAGGGGTTGCCAAGCTTCTAAGAAATAATGAGTTGTCAAAATAACAGCAAATATTTTTTCAACCAATCTTGAGGATACGTGGTGGTAATGATCAGAACACAAATCCCAATTAGCTCACCGAATTGTGTTGTTCTAGGTTGAAGTGTTCCTTTACAGTAGCAGTTTATACTTTCAGGTTTCCCTCTGTTCTCTCATATATAGATAGCTGAAATTGGAACTCTAAATCCAGCATGGTTTGTAGTAGCGCGTTGAAACTTGACAAAAAAAAGTAGTTCCCAGTTTTGTCTCTATGATTTGTTTTCTCTTCAAGTAGCCCTAAGCAGAGACTGTGGAAAAGCACTTTCATTGAAAGGAGTTGCCAAGCTTCCAAGAAATTACGAGTTTCTGAAATACCAGCAAATACTGTTTCACAAAATCTTGATTATACGTGGTGGTAATGACAAGTACACAAATCACACTTGGCTCACCAAATTTTGTTCTTCTAGGTTGAAGCGTTCGTTTACAGTAGCAGTTTTTATTTTTATGTTTCACTCTGTTCTCTCCTATATAGATAGATGAATTTGGAATTCTAAATCCAAAATGGTTTGTAGTAGCTCTTTGAAACTTGACAAAATTAAGGAGTTCTCAGTTTTGTCTCTATGGTTTGTTTCCTATTCCAGTAGCTCAAGGCACAAACTGTGGAAGAACACGTTCATTGAAAGGGGTTGCCAAGCTTCTAAGAATTAACGAGTTTCCGAAATACCAGCAAATATTTTTTCACCCAATCTTGATGATACTTGGTGGTAATGACAAGTACACAAATCCCACTTGGCTCACCAAATTTTGTTCTTCTAGGTTGAAGCGTTCATTTACAGTGGCAGTTTTTATTTTTAGGTTTCCCTCTGTTCTCTCCTATATAGATAGATGAATTTGGAACTCTAAAATCAACATGGTTTGTAGTATTTCTCTGAAACTTGACAAAATAAATGAGTTCTCAGTTTTGTCTCTATGGTTTGTTTCCTCTTCAAGTAGACCTAGGCACAGACTGTGGAAAAGCACTTTCATTGAGAGTTGTTGCCAAGCTTCTAAGAAATAAGGAATTTCCAAAATATCAGCAAATATTTTTTCACCCAATCTTTATGATACTGATTTTAATGATCAGTACACAAATCCCACTTGACTCACCAAAATTGGTTCTTCTAGGTTGAAGCGTTCGTTTACAGTAGCAGTTTATATTTTTAGGTGTCCCTCTGTTCTCTCCTATATAGATAGATGAATTTGGAACTCTAAATACAACATGGTTTGTAGTAGCTCTTTGAAACTTGAGAAAATAAAGGCGTTCTCAGTTTTGTCTTTATACATTGTTTCCTCTTCAAGTAGCACTAGGCACAGAGTGTGGAAAAGCACTTTCATTGAGAGGGGTTGCCAAGCTTCTAAGACATAACGAGTTTCTGAAATACCAGCAAATATTTTTTCACGCAATCTTGATGATACGTGGTGGTAATGATCAGTACACAAATCCCACTTGGCTCACCAAATTGTGTTCTTCTCGGTTGAAGCGTTCATTTACAGTAGCAGTTTTTATTTTTAGGTTTCACTCTGTTCTCTCCTATATAGATAGATGAATTTGGAACTCTAAATCCAACATGGTTTGTAGTAGCTCTTTGAAACTTGACAAAATAAAGTAGTTCTCAGTTTTGTCTCTATGATTTGTTTCCTCTTCAAGTAGCCCTAGGCTCAAACTGTGGAAGAGCACGTTCATTGAAAGGGGTTGCCAAGCTTCTAAGAAATAACGAGTTTCCGAAATACCAGCAAATAATTTTTCAACCAATCGTGATGATACTTGGTGGTAATGACAAGTACACAAATCCCACTTGGCTCACCAAATTTAGTTCTTCTAGTTTGAAGCGTTCGTTTACAGTAGCAGTTTTTATTCTTAGGTTTCTCTCAGTTCTCTCTTATATAGATAGATGAATTTGGAACTCTAAATTCCACATGGTTTGTTGTACCTATTTGAAACTTCATAAAATAAAATAGTCTCAGCTTTGTCTCTATGGTTTGTTTCTTCGACAAGTAGCCCTAGGACCAGACTGTGGAAAAGGACTTTCATTGAGAGGGGTTGCCAAGCTTCTAAGAAATAATGAGTTGTCAAAATAACAGCAAATATTTTTTCACCCAATCTTGAGGATACGTGGTGGTAATGATCAGAACACAAATCCCAATTAGCTCACTGAATTGTGTTGTTCTAGGTTGAAGTGTTCCTTTACAGTAGCAGTTTATACTTTTAGGTTTCCCTCTGTTCTCTCATATATAGATAGCTGAAATTGGAACTCTAAATCCAGCATGGTTTGTAGTAGCACGTTGAAACTTGACAAAAAAAAGTAGTTGCCAGTTTTGTCTCTATGATTTGTTTTCTCTTCAAGTAGCCCTAAGCAGAGACTGTGGAAAAGCACTTTCATTGAAAGGAGTTGCCAAGCTTCCAAGAAATTACGAGTTTCTGAAATACCAGCAAATACTGTTTCACAAAATCTTGATTATACGTGGTGGTAATGAAAAGTACACAAATCACACTTGGCTCACCAAAATTTGTTCTTCTAGGTTGAAGCGTTCGTTTACAGTAGCAGTTTTTATTTTTATGTTTCACTCTGTTCTCTCCTATATAGATAGATGAAATTGGAATTCTAAATCCAACATGGTTTGTAGTAGCACTTTGAAACTTGACAAAATTAAGGAGTTCTCTGTTTTGTCTCTATGGTTTGTTTCCTATTCCAGTAGCCCTAGGCACAAACTGTGGAAGAACACGTTCATTGAAAGGGGTTGCCATGCTTCTAAGAATTAACGAGTTTCCGAAATACCAGCAAATATTTTTTCACCCATTCTTGATGATACTTGGTGGTAAAGACAAGTACACAAATCCCACTTGGCTCACCAAATTTTGTTCTTCTAGGTTGAAGCGTTCGTTTACAGTAGCAGTTTTTATTCTTAGGTTTCTCTCAGTTCTCTCCTATAATGATAGATGAATTTGGAACTCTAAATTCAACATGGTTTGTTGTACCTCTCTGAAACTTCATAAAATAAAGGAGTTCTCAGTTTTGTCTCTATGGTTTGTTTCCTCTTCAAGTAGCCCTAGGCACAGACTGTGAAAAAGCACTCTCATTGAGAGGGTTTCCCAAGCTTCTAAGAAATAACGAGTTTCCGTAATACCAGCAAATATTTTTTTCACCCAATCTTGATGATACTTCGTGGAAAGGATCAGTACATAAATCCCACTATTCTCACCAAATTTTGTTCTTCAAGGTTGAAGCGTTCTTCTACAGTAGCAGTTTTTTTATTTACGTTTCACTGTTCTCTCTTATATAGAGAGATGAATTTGGAACTCTAAATCCAACATGGTTTGTAGTAGCTCTTTGAATCTTGACAAAAAAAAGTAGTTTCCAGTTTTGTCTCTATGATTTGTTTTCTCTTCATGTAGCCCAAAGCAGAGACTGTGGAAAAGCACTTTCATTGAAAGGAGTTGCCAAGCTTCCAAGAAATTACGAGTTTCCGAAATACCAGCAAATACTATTTCACCCAATCTTGATGATACGTGTTGGTAATGACAAGTACCAAATCCCACTTGGCTCACCAAATTTTGTTCTTCTAGGTTGAAGCGTTCGTTTACAGTAGCAGTTTTTATTTTTAGGTTTCCCTCTGTTCTCTCCTATATAGATAGATGAATTTATAACTCTAAATCCAACATGGTTTGTAGTACCTCTTTGAAATTTGACAAACTAAAGTCGTTCTCAGTATTGTCTCTATGGTTTGTTTCCTCTTCAAGTAGCCCTCAGCAGACATGTGGAAAAGCACATTCATTGAAAAGGGTTGCCAAGCTTCCAAGAATTAACGAGTTTCCGAAATACCAGCAAATATTTTTTCACCCAATCTTGATGATACTTGGTGGTAATGATCGGTACACAAATCCCACTTGACTCACCAAATTTTGTTCTTCTAGGTTGAAGCGTTAGTCTACAGTAGCAGTTTATATTTTTAGGTTTCCCTCTGTTCTCTCCTATATAGATAGATGAATTTGGAACTCTAAATCCAACATGGTTGTAGTAGCTCTTTGAAACTTGACAAAATAAAGGAGTTCTCAGTTTTGTCTTTATGCATTGTTTCTTCTTCAAGTAGCACTAGGCACAGACTGTGGAAAAGCACTTTCATTGAGAGGGGTTGCCAAGATTCTAGAAATAACGAGTTTCCGAAATACCAGCAAATATTTTTTCACGCAATCTTGATGATACGTGGTGGTAATGATCAGTACTCAAATCCCTCTTGGCTCACCAAACTGTGTTCTTCTAGGTTGAAGCGTTCGTTTACAGTGGCAGTTTTTATTTTTAGGTTTCACTCTGTTCTCTCCTATATAGATAGATTAATTTGGAACTCTAAATCCAACATGGTTTGTAGTAGCTCTTTGAAACTCGACAATAAAAAGTAGTTCTCAGTTTTGTCTCTATGATTTGTTTTCTCTTCAAGTAGCCCTAAGCAGAGACTGTGGAACAGCACTTTCATTGAAAGGAGTTGCCAAGCTTCCAAGAAATTACGAGTTTCCGAAATACCAGCAAATACTGTTTCACCCAAACTTGATGATACGAGGTGGTAATGACAAGTACAGAAATCCCACTTTGCTCACCAAATTTTGTTCTTCTAGGTTGAAGCATTCGTTTACAGTAGCAGTTTTTATTTTTAGGTTTCACTTTGTTCTCTCTTATATTGATAGATGAATATGGATCTCTTAATCCAACATGGTTTGTAGTAGCTTTTTGAAATTTGACAAAATAAAGTCGTTCTCAGTATGCCTCTATGGTTTGTTTCCTCTTCAAGTAGCCCTAGGAACAGACTGTGGAAAAGCACTTTCATTGAAAGGGGTTGCCAAGCTTTCAAGAAATAACGAGTTTCCGAAATACCAGCAAATATTTTTTCACCCAATCTTGATGATACTTGGTGGTAATGATCGATACAGAAATCGCACTTGATTCACCAAATTTTGTTCTTCTAGGTTGAAGCGTTAGTTTACAGTAGCAGTTATATTTTTAGGTTTCCCTCTGTTCTCTCCTATATAGATAGATTAATTTGGAACTCTAAATACAACATGGTTTGTAGTAGCTCTTTGAAACATGACAAAATAAAGGAGATCTCAGTTTTGTCTCTATGGTTTGTTACCTTTTCAATTAGTCCTAGACACAGAATGTGGAAAAGCATTTTCATTGTGAGGGGTTGCCAAGCTTCTAAGAAATAACGAGTTTCCGAAATAGCATCAACTATTTTTTCACCCAATCTTGATGATGCTTGGTGGTAATGATCAGTACACAAATCCCACTTGGCTCACCAAATTGTGTTCTTCTAGGTTGTAGCGTTCGTCTACAGTAGCAGTTTTTATAATTAGGTTTCCCTCTGTTCTCTCCTATATAGATAGACAATATGGAACTCTAAATCCACCATGGTTTGTAGTAGCTCTTAGAAACTTGACAAAAAAAGAGGTCTCAGTTTGGTCTCTATGGTTTGTTTCCTCTTAAAGTAGCCCTAAGCAGAGACTGTGGAAAAGCACTTTCATTGAAAGGGGTTGCCAAGCTTCCAAGAAATTTCGAGTTTCCGAAATACCAGCAAATATTTTTTCAACCAATCTTGATGATACGTGGTGGTAATGACAAGTACACAAATCCCACTTGGCTCACCAAATTTTGTTTTTCAAATTTGAAGCGTTCGTTTACAGTATCAGTTTATATTTTTAGGTTTCCCTCTGTTCTCTCCTATATACATAGATGAATTTGGAAATCTTAATCCAACATGGTTTGTAGTAGCTCTTTGAAACTTGACAAAATAAAGGAGTTCTCAGTTTTCTCTCTATGGTTTGTTTCTTCTTAAAGTAGCCCAAGGCATAGACTGTGGAAAAGCACTTTCATTGAGAGAGATTGCCAAGCTTCTAAGAAATAAAGAGTTTCTAAAATACCAGCAAACATTTTTTCACCCAATCTTGAAGGTACTTGGTGGTAATGATCAGTACAAAAATCGCACTTGGCTCACCAAATTTTGTTCTTCTAGGTTGAAGCGTTCGTCCACAGTAGCAGTTTTTATATTTAGGTTTCCCTCTGTTCTCTCCTATATAGATAGATGAATTTGGAACTCTAAATCCAACATGAATTGTAGTAGCTCTTTGAAACTTGACAGAATAAAGGAGTTCTCAGTTTTTTCTCTATGATTTGTTTCCTAATCAAGTAGCCCTAAGGAGAAACTGGGGAAAAGCACTTTCATTGAAAGGGTTTGTCAAGCTCCCAAAAAATTACGGGTTTCCGAAATACCAGCAAATGTTTTTTCACCCAATCTTGATGATACTTGGTGGTAATTACAAATACACAAATCCCACTTGGCTCACCAAATTTTGCTCTTCTAGGTTGATGCGTTCGTTTACAAGAGCAGTTTTTATTTTTAGGTTTCCCTCTGTTCTCTCCTATATAGATAGATGAATTTGGAACTCTAAATCCAACATAGTTTGTAATAGCTCTTTGAAACTTGACAATACAAAGTAGTTCTCAGTTATGTCTCTATGGTTTGTATAGTCTTCAAGTAGCCCTAAGCAGAGACTGTGGAAAAGCACTTTCATTGAAAGGGGTTGCCAAGCTTCCAAAAAATTGCGAGTTTCTGAAATACCAGCAAATATTTTTACACCCAATCTTGATGATACGTGGTGGTAATGACAAGTACACAAATCCCACTTGGCTCACCAAATTATGTTCTTCTAGTTTGAAGCGTTCGTCTACAGTAGCAGTTTTTATATTTAGGTTTCCCTCTGTTCTCTCCTATATAGATAGATGAATATGGAACTCTAAATCCAACATGGTTTGTAGTAGCTCTTAGATACTTGACAAAAAAAAGAGGTCTCAGTTTTGTCTCTATGGTTTGTTTCCTCTTCAAGTAGCCCTAAGCTGAAACTGTGGAAAAAGCACTTTCACTAAAAGGGGTTGCCAAGCTTCCAAGAAATTATGAGTTTCCAAAATACCTGCAAATATTTTTTCACCCAATGTTGATGATACTTGGTGGTAATGATCAGTACAAAAATCCCACTTGGCTCACCAAATTTCGTTCTTCTAGGTTGAAGCGTTCGTCTACAGTAGCAGTTTTTATATTTAGGTTACCCTCTGTTCTCTCCTATATAGATAGATGAATTTGGATCTCTAAATCCAACATGGTTTGTAGTAGCTCTTTGAAACTTGACAAAATAAAGCAGTTCTCAGTTTTGTCTCTATGATTTGTTTCCTCTTCAAGTAGCCCTAAGCAGAGACTGTGGAAAAGCACTTTCATTGAAAGGGGTTGCCAAGCTTCTAAGAAATAACGAGTTTCCGAAATACCAGCAAATATTTTTTCACCCAATCTTGATGATACTTGGTGGTAATGACAAGTACACAATTCCCACTTGGCTCACCAAATTTTGTTCTTCTATTTTGAAGCGTTCGTTTACAGTAGCAGTTTATATTTTAAGGTTTCCCTCTATTCTCTCCTATACAGATAGATGAATTTGGAACTCTAAATCCAACATGGTTTGTAGTAGCTCTTTGAAACTTGACAAAATAAAGGAGTTCTCAGTTTTATCTCTAAGGTTTGTTTCCTCTTCAAGTAGCCATATGCACAGACTGTGGAAAAGCACTTTCATTGCGAGGGGGTGCCAAGCTTCTACGAAATAATGAGTTTCCGAAACACCAGCAAATATTTTTTCACTCAATTTTGATGATACTTGGTGATAATGATAAGTCCACAAATCGCACTTGGCTCAACAAATTTTGTTCTTCT
The DNA here is from genome assembly GCF_048772815.1 of Callospermophilus lateralis. Taxonomy (NCBI): domain Eukaryota; kingdom Metazoa; phylum Chordata; class Mammalia; order Rodentia; family Sciuridae; genus Callospermophilus; species Callospermophilus lateralis. The sequence goes on from NW_027512160.1 coordinate 9,420, forward strand.
AGGTTTAAGCGTTCGTCTACAGTAGCAGTTTTTATATTTAGGTTTCACTCTGTTCTCTCTTATAAAGATAGATGAATTTGGAACTCTAAATCCAACATGGTTTGTAGTAGCTCTTTGAAACTTGACAAAATAAAGGAGTTCTCAGTTTTGTCTCTATGTTTTGTTTCCTCTTCAAGTAGCCCTAGGCAGAGACTGTGGAAAAGCACTTTCATTGAGAGGGGTTGCCAGGCTTCTAAGAAATAACGAGTTTCCGAAATACCAGCAAATATTTTTTCACCCAATCTTGAAGATACTTGGTGGTAATGACAAGTACACAAATCCCACTTGGCTAACCAAATTTTGTTCTTCTAGCTTGAAGCGATCGTATACAGTAGCAGTTTATATTTTTAGGTTTTCCTCTGTTCTCTCCTATATAGATAGATGAATTTGGAACTCTAAATACAACATGGTTTGTAGTAGCTCTTTGAAACTTGACAAAATAAAGGAGTTCTCAGTTTTGTCTCTAGGATTTGTTTCCTCTTCAAGTAGCCCTAAGCAGAGACTGTGGATAAGCATTTTCATTGAAAGGGTTTGCCAAGCTCCCAAAAAATTACGGGTTTCCGAAATACCAGCAAATATTTTTTCACCCAATCTTGATGATACTTGGTGGTAATGACAAGTACACAAATCCCACTTGGCTCACAAAATTTTGCTCTTCTAGGTTGAAGCGTTCGTTTACAGTAGCAGTTTTTATTTTTAGGTTTCCCTCTGTTCTCTCCTATAAAGATAGATGAATTTGGAACTCTAAATCAAACATGGTTTGTAGTAGCTCTTTGAAACTTCACAAAATAAAAAAGCTCTAACTTTTGTCTCTATTTTTTTGTTTTCTTTTCAAATATCCCTAGGCACAGACTGGGGAAAAGCACATTCATTGAGAGGGTTTGCCAAGCTTCTAAGAAATAACGAGTTTCCGAAACACCAGCAAATATTTTTTCACCCAATATTGATGATACGCGGTGGTAATGATGAGTACACAACTGCCACTTGGCTCAGCAAATTGTGTTCTTCTATTTTGAAGCGTTCGTTTACAGTAGCAGTTTTTATTTTTAGGTTTCACTCTGTTCTCTCCCATATAGATAGATGAATTTGGAACTCTAAATCCAATATGGTTTGTAGTAGCTTTTTGAAACTTGACCAAATAAAGGAGTTCTCAGTTTTGTCTCTATGGTTTGTTTCCTCTTCAAGTAGCCCTAGGCACAAAGTGTAGAACAGCACTTTCATTGAAAGGGGTTGCCAAGCTTCTAAGAAATAACGAGTTTCCGAAATACCTGCAAATATTTTTTCACCCAATCTTGAGATACTTGGTGGTAATGATCAGTACACAAATCCCACTTGGCTCACCAAATTTTGTTCTTCTAGGTTGAAGCGTTCATTTACAGTAGCAGTTTTTATTTTTAGGTTTCCCTCTTTTCTCTCCTATATAGATAGATGAATTTGGAACTCTAAATCCAACATGGTTTGTAGTAGCTCTTTGAAACTTGACAAAATAAAGGAGTTCTCAGTTTTGTCTCTATAATTTGTTTCCTCTTCAAGTAGCCCTAAGGAGAAACCTGGGAAAAGCACTTTCATTGAAAGGGTTTGCCAAGCTCCCAAAAAATTACGGGTTTCTGAAATACCAGCAAATATTTTTTTCACCCAATCTTGATGATACTTGGTGGTAATTACAAATACACAAATCCCACTTGGCTCACCAAATTTTGCTCTTCTAGGTTGAAGCGTTCGTTTACAGTAGCAGTTTATATTTTTAGGTCTCCCTCTGTTCTCTCCTATAGAGATAGATGAATTTGGAACTCTAAATACAACATGGTTTGTAGCAGCTCTTTGAAACTTGACAAAATAAAGGAGTTCTCAATTTTGTCTCTTTGATTTGTTTCCTCTTCAAGTAGCCGTAAGCAGAGACTGTGGAAAAGCACTTTCATTTAAAGGGGTTGCCAAGCTTTCAAGACATTACGAGTTTCCGAAATACCAGCAAATATTTTTTCACCGAATCTTGATGATACTTGGTGGTAATGACAAGTACACAAATCCCACTTGGCTCACCAAATTTTGTTCTTCTAGGTTGAAGCGTTCGTTTACAATGGCAGTTTTTATTTTTAGGTTTCCCTCTGTTCTCTCCTATATAGATAGATGAATTTGGAACTCTAAAATCAACATGGTTTGTAGTATTTCTCTGAAACTTGACAAAATAAATGAGTTCTCAGTTTTGTCTCTATGGTTTGTTTCCTCTTCAAGTAGACCTAGGCACAGACTGTGGAAAAGCACTTTCATTGAGAGTTGTTGCCAAGCTTCTAAGAAATAACGAGGTTCCAAAATATCAGCAAATATTTTTTCACCCAATCTTGATGATACTGATGGTAATGATCAGTATACAAATCCCACTAGACTCACCAAATTTGGTTCTTCTAGGTTGAAGCATTCGTTTACAGTAGCTGTTTTTATTTTTTGGTTTCACTTTGTTCTCTTTTATATAGATAGATGAATTTGGAACTTTAAATCCAACATGGTTTGTAGTAGCTTTTTGAAACTTGAAAAAATAAAATAGTTCTCAGTTTTGTCTCTATGGTTTGTTTCTTCGTCAAGTAGCCCTAGGCCCAGACTGTGGAAAAGCACTTTCATTGAGAGGGGTTGCCAAGCTTCTAAGAAATAATGAGTTGTCAAAATAACAGCAAATATTTTTTCACCCAATCTTGAGGATACGTGGTGGTAATGATCAGAACACAAATCCCAATTAGCTCACCGAATTTTGTTCTTCTAGGTTGAAGTGTTCCTTTACAGTAGCAGTTTATACTTTCAGGTTTCCCTCTGTTCTCTCATATATAGATAGCTGAAATTGGAACTCTAAATCCAGCATGGTTTGTAGTAGCGCGTTGAAACTTGACAAAAAAAAGTAGTTGCCAGTTTTGTCTCTATGATTTGTTTTCTCTTCAAGTAGCCCTAAGCATAACTGTGGAAAAGCACTTTCATTGAAAGGAGTTGCCAAGCTTCCAAGAAATTACGAGTTTCTGAAATACCAGCAAATACTGTTTCACAAAATCTTGATTATACGTGGTGGTAATGACAAGTACACAAATCACACTTGGCTCACCAAATTTTGTTCTTCTAGGTTGAAGCGTTCGTTTACAGTAGCATTTTTTATTTTTATGTTTCACTCTGTTCTCTCCTATATAGATAGATGAATTTGGAATTCTAAATCCAACATGGTTTGTAGTAGCTCTTTGAAACTTGACAAAATTAAGGAGTTCTCAGTTTTGTCTCTATGGTTTGTTTCCTATTCCAGTAGCCCTAGGCACAAACTGTGGAAGAACACGTTCATTGAAAGGGGTTGCCAAGCTTCTAAGAATTAAAGAGTTTCCGAAATACCAGCAAATATTTTTTCACCCAATCTTGATGATACTTGGTGGTAATGACAAGTACACAAATCCCACTTGGCTCACCAAATTTTGTTCTTCTAGGTTGAAGCGTTCATTTACAGTGGCAATTTTTATTTTTAGGTTTCCCTCTGTTCTCTCCTATATAGATAGATGAATTTGGAACTCTAAAATCAACATGGTTTGTAGTATTTCTCTGAAACTTGACAAAATAAATGAGTTCTCAGTTTTGTCTCTATGGTTTGTTTCCTCTTCAAGTAGACCTAGGCACAGACTGTGGAAAAGAACTTTCATTGAGAGTTGTTGCCAAGCTTCTAAGAAATAAGGATTTTCCAAAATATCAGCAAATATTTTTTCACCCAATCTTTATGATACTGATGGTAATGATCAGTACACAAATCCCACTTGATTCACCAAATTTGGTTCTTCTAGGTTGAAGCGTTCGTTTACAGTAGCAGTTTATATTTTTAGGTGTCCCTCTGTTCTCTCCTATATAGATAGATGAATTTGGAACTCTAAATCCAACATGGTTTGTAGTAGCTCTTTGAAACTTGAGAAAATAAACGCGTTCTCAGTTTTGTCTTTATACATTGTTTCCTCTTCAAGTAGCACTAGGCACAGAGTGTGGAAAAGCACTTTCATTGAGAGGGGTTGCCAAGCTTCTAAGAAATAACGAGTTTCCGAAATACCAGCAAATATTTTTTCACGCAATCTTGATGATACGTGGTGGTAATGATCAGTACACAAATCCCACTTGGCTCACCATATTGTGTTCTTCTAGGTTGAAGCGTTCGTTTACAGTAGCAGTTTTTATTTTTAGGTTTCACTCTGTTCTCTCCTATATAGATAGATGAATTTGGAACTCTAAATCCAACATGGTTTCTAGTAGCTCTTTGAAACTTGACAAAATAAAGTAGTTCTCAGTTTTGTCTCTATGGTTTGTTTCCTCTTCAAGTAGCCCTAGGCTCAAACTGTGGAAGAGCACGTTCATTGAAAGGGGTTGCCAAGGTTCTAAGAAATAACGAGTTTCCGAAATACCAGCAAATAATTTTTCAACAAATCGTGATGACACTTGTTGGTAATGACAAGTACACAAATCCCACTTGGCTCACCAAATTTAGTTCTTCTAGGTTGAAGCGTTCATTTACAGTAGCAGTTTTTATTTTTAGGTTTCACTTTGTTCTCTCCTATATAGATAGATTAATTTGGAACTCTAAATACAACATGGTTTGTAGTAGCTCTTTGAAACATGACAAAATAAAGGAGATCTCAGTTTTGTCTCTATGGTTTGTTACCTCTTCAAGTAGCCCTAGACACAGAATGTGGAAAAGCATTTTCATTGTGAGGGGTTGCCAAGCTTCTAAGAAATAAGGAGTTTCCGAAATAGCATCAACTATTTTTTCACCCAATCTTGATGATACTTGGTGGTAATGATCAGTACACAAATCCCACTTGGCTCACCAAATTGTGTTCTTCTAGGTTGTTACGTTCGTCTACAGTAGCAGTTTTTATAATTAGGTTTCCCTCTGTTCTCTATTATATAGATAGAGAATATGGAACTCTAAATCCAACATGGTTTTTAGTAGCTCTTAGAAACTTGACAAAAAAAGAGGTCTCAGTTTTGTCTCTATGGTTTGTTTCAACTTAAAGTAGCCCTAAGCAGAGACTGTGGAAAAGCACTTTCATTGAAAGGGGTTGCCAAGCTTCCAAGAAATTTCGAGTTTCCGAAATACCAGCAAATATTTTTTCAACCAATCTTGATGATACGTGGTGGTAATGACAAGTACACAAATCCCACTTGGCTCACCGAATTTTGTTTTTCAAATTTGAAGCGTTCGTTTACAGTATCAGTTTATATTTTTAGGTTTCCCTCTGTTCTCTCCTATATACATAGATGAATTTGGAAATCTAAATCCAACATGGTTTGTAGTAGCTCTTTGAAACTTGACAAAATAAAGGAGTTCTCAGTTTTCTCTCTATGGTTTGTTTCTTCTTCAAGTAGCCCAAGGCACAGACTGTGGAAAAGCACTTTCATTGAGAGGGATTGCCAAGCTTCTAAGAAATAAGGAGTTTCTAAAATACCAGCAAACATTTTTTCATCCAATCTTGAAGGTACTTGGTGGTAATGATCAGTACAAAAATCCCACTTGGCTCACCAAATTTTGTTCTTCTAGGTTGAAGCGTTCGTCCACAGTAGCAGTTTTTATATTTAGGTTTCCCTCTGTTCTCTCCTATATAGATAGATGAATTTGGAACTCTAAATCCAACATAGTTTGTATTAGCTCTTTGAAACTTGACAATACAAAGTAGTTCTCAGTTATGTCTCTATGGTTTGTATAGTCTTCAAGTAGCCCTAAGCAGAGACTGTGGAAAAGCACTTTCATTGAAAGGGGTTGCCAGGCTTCTAAGAAATAACGAGTTTCCGAAATACCAGCAAATATTTTTTCACCCAATCTTGAAGATACTTGGTGGTAATTACAAATACACAAATCCCACTTGGCTCACCAAATTATGTTCTTCTAGTTTGAAGCGTTCGTATACAGTAGCAGTTTATATTTTTAGGTTTTCCTCTGTTCTCTCCTATATAGATAGATGAATTTGGAACTCTAAATCCAACATGGTTTGTAGTAGCTCTTTGAAACTTGACAAAATAAAGGAGTTCTCAGTTTTGTCTCTAGGATTTGTTTCCTCTTCAAGTAGCCCTAAGCAGAGACTGTGGATAAGCATTTTCATTGAAAGGGTTTGCCAAGCTCCCAAAAAATTACGGGTTTCCGAAATACCAGCAAATATTTTTTCACCCAATCTTGATGATACTTGGTGGTAATTACAAGTACACAAATCCCACTTGGCTCACAAAATTTTGCTCTTGTAGGTTGAAGCGTTCGTTTACAAGAGCAGTTTTTATTTTTAGGTTTCTCTCTGTTCTCTCCTATAAGATAGATGAATTAGGAACTCTAAATCCAACATGGTTTGTAGTAGCTCTTTGAAACTTGACAAAATAAAATGTTCTCAGTTTTGTCTCTATGGTTTTTTCCTCTTCAAATAGCCCTAAGCAGATACTGCGGAGAAGCCAAGCTTGCAAGAAATTACGAGTTTCCGAAATACCAGCAAATATTTTTTCACCCAAACTTGATGATACTTGGTGGTAATGACAAGTACACAAATACCACTTGGCTCACCAAATTTTGTTCTTCTAGGTTGAAGCGTTCGTTTACAGTAGCAGTTTATATTTTAGGTTTCCCTCTGTTCTCTCCTATATAGATAGATGAATTTGGAACTCTAAATCCAACATGGTATCTAGTAGCTCTTTGAATCTTGACAAAATAAAGGAGTTCTCAGTTTTGTCTCTATGATTTGTTTCCTCTTCAAGTAGCCCTAAGCAGAGACTGTGGAAAAGCACTTTCATTGAAAGGGTTTGCCAAGCTCAAAAAAAATTACGAGTTTCCGAAATACCAGCAAATATTTTTTCACCCAAACTTGATGATACTTGGTGGTAATGACAAGTACACAAATCCCACTTGGCTCACCAAATTTTGCTCTTCTCGGTTGATGCGTTCGATTACAAGAGCAGTTTTTATTTTTAGGTTTCCCTCTGTTCTCTCCTATATAGATATATGAATTTGGAACTCTAAACCCAACATGGTTTGTAGTAGCTCTTTGAAACTTGACAAAATAAAAATGTTCTCAGTTTTGTCTCTATGATTTGTTTCCTCCTCAAGTATGCCTAAGCAGAGACTGTGGAAAAGCACTTTCATTGAAAGGGGTTGCCAAGCTTCCAAGAAATTAGGAGTTTCCCGAAATACCAGCAAACAGTTTTTCACCCAATCTTGATGATACTGGTGATAATGATCAATACATAAATCCCAC